>NC_066617.1:335570315-335861223 GCF_025201925.1 Gopherus flavomarginatus
GGCCAATTTGTTTTCTGTAATAAAAATCACATTCGGTTTGTCTCTGAGTTATTTATACTGTATAAATACTCCTCATGCAAAGAAACATAGCATTTAGAGAAACATACTTACCAGATGTTTGCAAATATCTACAAGATCATTCATCATCTTTGATGTTAACAAACTCAGGAATAAGCCTGATAAGATCTTACTTGGACTGCTCTGTCAGAAAGCAAAGTATACAGACCAGTTATCACAGTACATATAACATATTCTGTTCTTAGAAAGGAACTGGATTTATTCCATACTGTGAATTCATTAAACAGATAACATTAAAAATACAGATCCAGATTCCAATCTCAGAAGCGTGTCATGCACTACAATTTATCTTGAAAAATCCAAAATGGAACATGTCTGTAAGCAAGTTCAAATATATCACCAATCAAGTAGAAAAGTTTTTTTTCTAAAATGTTGTCATCAGTTTGGCTGGGTTTTTTTTTTTTTTTGGTCAGAAAGAGGTACTGTAATCTCTCTCATCTGTGTCATTTTGGATGTCGCTTTTTAAAAACTCCAATGAGAAAACAAAAACATTAAATATAAATCAAAGTTTTTAAAAAATATCACGATTGCTTAAAAATGTATTCCTCTTATATACCTATTTACTGCATTATCTTGAGGAACAGTCATGGAATGAGTAGAAGCCTCAAAGATATGTAAAAAAAGAAAACATTCTATTAAAGTATCTGTAAGCAGCAGCTGCATCCTAGTGATGCTATAGTTAATTAAAGCTGAGGAAGATTTCAATATAAAATCTTTATTTTCAAGGGTTTTTTTGGGTGCAAATATTCATTCCAGGAGCTGTTGCAAGGAGTGGCTACAACTTTAACCTTTATACAGCTAATGCAACACAGTGCACCTTATGTTGCATTAAACTTTTTTTTACTGAATGATAGCTGTGGCAATAAATATTATAGCTAAGGTTAGCAGCCTGCATTCTAGCCCCATTTCAGTTTCTCATAACTTTCTGAAACTTTTTTTTGATAAAAAATTGTGCTATGCTTGGTCTCCGCACAGAGATTATTTTCAAAATACGGGTCCCTTGTTTTTGAACACAGGGAGTTAAAATACACCTCTCTCAATTATAAAAATAATTCTGGTAATTTTTTAAAATAGTCATAGAGCCAATGTGTGGGGACTGAAATATCCTGCATTGGTTTTGATCTGACAGGTGAACATCTGAAAATTACGCATGGATCACATGCAGGAGATTTTTTTCTGATGAGTTCAAAAGCTGCACAGCTAAGAAGCGGTTTGTTTCAAATGCATGCATAGCTAACTTAGCTGCATAGTGACAGGTTGAGAAGTCCGATTAAACAGAATATTGCAAACAGGAAAATACAGTCAGGTTTGGACTTATGGTAACACTGCCATTGCATAGCCAGGCTCTGCAGACTGTGACACAGCTGCTAAGGTGAAGGAGAGGGATACCTTCCTGCCTATATTAGAAGATGCTGGAATGTACATACAAATGTGTTATGAACATACTAAAGTCCTCATCGAAATGAAGTTGACAGAGAGACTCATTGACTTCAATGGGGTTTGGATCAGACATTATACTCTCTATAATCAGGCTGGGTCAAGTGCACACTGAATTTTTACCTCATCTTTTGCTGATCATGTAAGCAATGAAAGGGCTAAATAAAGGTTCCCGAAGACTTTGTAAGGTGTGCTGGAGAGAACCTCATTTCTGATGCACCTCAGGATATCTGAAGCTGGGTGAGGTGCAAAACTGAGCGCCAACAAAGGTAGATAGACGAGGGACTCCCTCTTATAAACACTAGTCATGTCTCACCAAATACTGATTTAGTTATTAAATTTATTCTCACCATTGTCTATTTATTGCTACCTAAAATATTTTTGAGTTTCTAGAGAGTAAAGCTCCTTTTTATGTTTTATCCCCTTTTTTGCCTAGGAAATTCTACATAAATGATGAGGGAAATTTTCAAAGGGTCAAATGGGAGTTGGGAGCCTAACAGCTATTTGAAAAACTCCCTGTAAGTGAAGGGAATGTTAAAATTGCATAAATAAGCATTCGAAATTCAGGAAATGCTATGGGTTAAGGTTGCATGGTTGAGGTTCTAAATTAATTCTGGGCTCTGCTCTCTTGTGTGTATGCTCTACAATACAGTACTTAATTTCATGATAAAACACTAGGCTATACCCTCAACTGAATCAAATCAGCATAGCTTTTTTGACTTCAATGACTTTACAATACAGCCTTTAATTACATAATTATATATGATTTTCAACAACAATAGATTTTTTCCCCCCAATGCTGACTTCAACAGAGCTTGTAGCTGACTTAATGGAGCGTCGTTAGTTTATACCAGCTGAAGATCTGGTTCCTTATTTCTCAAATATTACACTATACAATTTTCTGTTACTTTAGATATAGGTGTAGACCCTTGCAGTAAAATGTACTACTCTGCATATGCCAGACAGGAATGATTGTAATATACTCTATCAGATATATATAGTACTGTACTTACTACAGATTAAGTATAAGAACGACCATACTGGGTCAGACCTAAGGTCCATCTAGCCCAGTATCCTGTCTTCCGACAGTGGCCAATGCCAGGTGCTTCAAACGGAATGAACATAACAGGAAATCATCAAGTGATCCATCCTATAGCCCATTCCCAGCTTCTGGCAAACAGAGGCTAGGAACTTCAGAGCATGGTTTTGCATCGGAACAATACTGAATATTTATTAGCACATAAGGCCTCCTAGATTCACAATTCATAGCCAACTGCCAGATCCTCTTAACTGTATCTAAGAAAGAATGTTCCGTTGGTTGGAGAGAGAGGAGAATAAAAAGTACATATCTTAGTGAGTAGAGAACTTATGTTTAAAAAAAAAATCAGCCAAAAAGAAACCGATTGATTATGATAATGAAATTAATGTATGCTTAAAATAAGGACTTAAGATTATGGAAAAAAGTACTTTATATTGTAATGTATTTGAGAAATAGCATGCAATTGAAGACTACTGTAAAGCATGCTCATAAGGAGGCAGAGTTGAAGTTGCATATTATTGCCTTAACTCTGGCATTTCCTGATATAACTGAGCAACTTTAAAGTTGTAATAGTTTTTTTCCCTATGCAATACATAATTCAGTAAATATGAAAGAGATAAACATCTCAGAAGCTTGCAAAATACATTATTATTGCTTTTTGAAAGTTACAATTCAGTTAGATATATATTACAGAATAAAAATAATGGACAAACATTATTTTAAATATCCTACCTTGGTACAATTACATAAGCAGTTGCTACATTGTGTTATCAAAGTCCTCAGCAAGATGATCCTAGAATCTTCATTTAGTTTATTTTTAGACTGAGAAATACTTTCTCCAACATAATGTATGAGAGACTATTAAAAACAGAAATACAAATACAATGTAGCGAAAATCTCTCAATCACACATTTCCCTTATTTGACTGCATGCACGCACGTACACACAGACATATGCGGTTCTGCTGCACATTTAAGCTTCACTATTCAGGTCACGAGTTAGTAGTTTTGGGGTGGAAGGTTTGCTTTTTTTCTCCATTTTAAACATTCATTGCTCTCTAGAAGTGATGAACTGACCACACAGACCTGATGGAAATTCAAATTTTCTAATCACCGAAGAAAAACATGGTATTTCTCCATATTGCTCTGATATTGTGCTTCAACTCTGAAGCAAGGCACCACCTCTAGTCATGAAAAGATAATTCAGTCTCCATGTGGGTTCAGTCTTTGACCCAGTTGCTCAGATTCCCAACAAAGAAGTTAAACAGTTTTATTAGTGATGGTGGCTTTATATATACATGACTACTAGTGAATTAGAGCGGGACTACCAAATAAATTCAGATAGCCAAACTGCTCTCAGTGACTAATTCACTACCAATATGGATAGATCTGAACAAGTGACCTAGAGGTGAAGGGTGCCATTAGCTTATTAACAAACCCCTTAGCTATCTGGACCCTGATCATTTTGATTTTTTATATTTTCCCAAAAGCAAGTAGGCAAAATTTTAATAACTAGAATATCTTCAATTGCAAAATAATTGTAGTTTTAGTAGTGTATATGTAATTTTAGTCATACCTAGTTTTCATTACAGTTTAAAAAAGAAAATTCTATAAAAATTTTTTAGTAATAGTGAAAAAACTAGTGCTTATAAATATTCATTGAATTCTGTCATCTACTCTGATTTGTTAAGCAGAAACCAGCAGAAACAAGTGTTTTATATTTTGAAAATATGAAAATACTCATTTTTAATAATTATTCATCATTTTAAAATAATTGAATATTGTTATCTTTACAGTTATCAAACACATATTATTACTAACCTTAGCTTTATGGAACAATTCTGATTTACATGCATCCTCTTCAGTTAATGTGCCAGCATAGCAATAGCAGCTAAGAACACCAATCAAGAGACTGACACATCGGACTAGGTGTTCTGCAGTAGTAGACTTGGAATAAATCTAACACATAATATAAATACATCATAAATTTTATATTAAATGGTGCTTCATCAGCTTACAGAGCTATTAATGGTTCTTTTAATGCTTTAATGTTTATTATATTAATACTTCTCTTCTATACTGTACATCCTTTCAACAAAGGATCACAAAGAACTTTACAAATAGTTTCATTACACTCCTGTAAAATAGGTAAGTATTTTTATCTGTAATATAAAGATGGGCAGATGTAGGCACAGAAGTTATGTGATTTGCTCAAGACCACTGGCACATCCAGGAATAAGCCAGTTCAAGAAGAACAATAATATTCTAACAGTGCAACCTTGTCTAAGGAATTGGAACATTCAAAAATTACAATTATTTTTCTTCCCAGGCACAAGCTGATAATCACCACTAAGGTGAAATCCTGGCTCCACTGCCATCAGTGAGAGCTCTAACATTTACTGAACTGGGCCAAGACTTCACCTGAGATGTTTAATTAGGTACCTCAGCAAAACTCTGAATTATGGAGGGCAGAAATTGTATGGAAGGAGAAAAATGGCCAAACATGTAATTTTATGTATACTTCTCAGTTTGCAGATCATGTAACTAATTTCCCATGTAACTTGTTTGGAGCATTCTGAAGAGCATTATACGGAAACAAACATTTGTCTACTTCATTTTGTAGGAAATATTAAAAATTGTCTGCAATTCAATTTTAACAGGAAAACTGCTTAAGTTCAACATGCTCTATAACTTTAAAATACAGAAATAAGCAGAACAAACATGGACTTCAATGCTCATTTCTAACTCACCTCAGAAGAGTAGCTGTTTAAAAGCTGTTCTGACACCACTAACAGACAGTGCTCCAGCGTTTCCCTATGGTTTTGGTTGACAGCAAGTCCTGAACCAGACAGATTTTTATCTGCAATGTTCACTGCAAGACTGGTGAAAACAGCCATTTCATCAAAAGTTGTCTGTAGATACAGCTCTTCAATTTCCAAAAAACTGACTTCTCCTTTGTCTTGTGTGTGTTGCACACTTGAAGGAAAACACATTACTCTTATTGTGACACCCTGCTTTACTACCTGTACCTTTAAAACCATTATTTAAACACAAGAAACATAAGCAGAAATAAAATGAAATTTTTATTTGTGCCTCTAGTCATTTCTTTTGCTCTCTCATTTCTCAGGTTAATCTCACTAAGGAATGGTTATTTACTATTTTAATCACAGTCTGAGATGATTATCAAGATGAATCTATATTGCAGAACAGTGGTTCTCAATCAGGTCCAGGGCTCCCCTGGGGGCCACTAATAGGTTTCGGGGGGGGAGGGCAGTGTTAGAATCGCTGGGGCCCAGGGCAGAAAGCCGAAGTCCCACCATGTGGAGCTGAAGGCTGGGGCCCTGAACCCTGCCACCTGGGGCTGAAGTCAAAGCCTGAGCAACTTAGCTTTGCGGGGCCCTCTGTGGTGTGGGGCCCTGAGCAATAGCTCTGCTTGCTACTCCCTAATGCCAGCTCTTTCTTTTATATGCAGAAAATAGCAGTTGTGGCGCAGGTGGGCTGGGGAGTTTTTATAACATGGGGGGGAGGGGCGCTCAGAAAGAAAAAGGTTGAGAACTCCTACTGTAGATGAAATGTGCTCACAACTTTGGTGTGTGACCTTGGGGCATTCTGAAAAGCAGTGTCCATCAAGGCAGTGTGTGCCACCTCCCTATGTCCCCCCCACAACACCCAAGGACATACATTAGGGAGGCATTTGAAGCTGTGTCCAACGCCTTCTACTAAATCAAGTTTTAAGACTGTAAAGTAATGGGGAAGAAAGGTGGGTACTGTGGGTCCATGACAGTAATTTCTAATTAGTTGGGGGCTTTTTAAAAGGATTTTTGGTTTTTTTTTGGCAATTGCTTTACTAAGATATATTACTGGTAAGAGAGATGTTATGTAACCTCTTCAGGGATGAGATGTTGTCTTCATACCTGTGTAAAGCACCTAACTAGACTGTAGATGCTCTATTTTCACAATGCTCAAAAATGTGCTAAATACTTTATAAAAATGAACATTAAAAGATATGTGAGAGACAGGAAAACGTGTTCCATATCTTCAGTGTTTGCTGGAATGGCAAAAACCTTGAATGCTACCTGAGCCAAGTAGGGGGAATACAGAATATCAACAAGGATATGGACTACTACTTAAAAAAGAACAAAGCTGGTTCAACCCTAAAAATACTGCCCCTAAATATGAGGAGCATACTGTCTGTGCGGATTAATTTTAAACATACCACTCAGTAGCATTTTGGAAAAAGTTCATTGCGGCTCTGCAGTTCTTCATAGTCAGGCTCACAAGAGTTTTCTGCAGCACTAGATGAGGAAAATCACTGTAAAGAACATTTTTTTTTTTAAACCCAGAGCTGGAATTTAGGTGAGAAACATCTATACTTATTAGGTGATTATGACTCCAAACTTCAAATCTCAAACCTAACCTTAATTATGTACATTAGAACATGACTAGGAATCAGGACTCCTGAGTTCTATATACATTACTCCTGAGGGAATTCTGTGCCAAAAAAATAAAACTTCTGTGCCAAAAAAATAAAAATACTGTGCACAATATTTTAAAGTTATGCGAATTTTATTTGTAATAAATAAACGTGGAGGCTCCAGCACAGCAGTGGGAAGCACAGGCCATTGGGTGCACAGAGGTGAGAGATCACCCTGCAGCTCCCAGTCAGGGCACGGACTCGGTGGCGAGGCTGCACCTGACCCTGACACAGTGTAAGGGCTGGGTCTGCCCCAGGAAAACCCTAAGGCCCTGCTCCTCCGCACCAGGTGCAAGCAGGTAGGCTCAGTCTGGCAGGATCCCTACTGTGGAAGGGCTTAGTGTGGTGGGCTCCATGTGTGGGGTGAGAGGGTCCTGTGTGGCACAATCTGGATGAGGATGGATGAGTGGGAGGTCCGGATGCAGTTGGGATCTGGATGCACAGAAGCAATGGGACTCTGCAGCTGGGTCTAGATGAAGGTGCTTGGGGCTCAGCAGGGTGGGTCTGGGCGTGGGGCTCCACACGTGCGGGGCTCTGTGGGGGGTCTGGGGTCCAGGTACAGCTGGTTGAAACTCAGTAGGGTGGAGGTCCAGGGGGCTCGTTGGGGTGGTCTGGGTGCAGCAGAAGTATGGCTCATCAGGGTGCAGTCTTGGGGGCTGGATGCGGGGGAAGAGGGTGGGGCTCAGCAGGGGGCTCCGGATGCAGGGAGTGAGGCTCGGCGGGGTGGGAGTTAGGGTGTGGGAGACTCGTAGGGGTTCTGGGTGAAGGGGGGTGGGACTGAGGCTCTGCAGGGGTCTGGGTACGGGGGGGAGGGTCTGGATGCACAGGGGCTGGGTGATTGGTGAAGCAGCTCTCCATACAGTGACTCTTCTCCCCACAGCTGAGGAGTGATAGGGGCAGAAAGTAGGATGAGGTGGAGTTTCCTGCAGCCAGGGGAGATTTCTGGGGCTGAGTTTGACCCAGACATGGCCACTCCTTGCAAGTGAAGATCAAGTCCTGTCCCCTCCTACCCCTAGCCCAGCCAGGACTAGCAGCTGAGCTTGGGGCAGGGCAAGAGCCACCAGCGGGGTCTTCCTCAGTCCCGCCCCCTGCCCCACAGTGCTCTCCCTCGATGTCAGTTGCTCTGGGTGCTAAAATGACGTGCCCACACTGCTGGAGCTTTGCTTTCCAGTCAGAAAGTCATTTTTCTGTGTGGAAACAAAGAAATCTGTGGGGGACATGAATTCTGTGAACATGCAGTGGCGCAGAATTTCCCCCAGGAGTAACACATCTATGCCAGACTCGCTGTGTGACCTTATGGAAGTTACCATCTCTGTGTCTCAGATTATCCGCTTGTAAAAATGGATATACTACTTATCTACCTCCCTTCCCCAAAACGGTATTGATAAGTTTACTTATATTTGTAAAACACTTGGTGATCCTTTCACAAAAAGTGCTAAATGTACAGTAATATTAGTTATTTACCAAAACACTTCATGTACTAACCTAATGTTTTAAAAAGCAAGAAACTTTAAAATGCAGGTATTGTCTGAAGCTAACACTTGAATAACTAAAAACTTGGATTATAATAGCACATCAGTTATACCAAGCAGCAGCAGGGTTAACATTATCACTTGCTAAATAGTTTGATTCTAGTCATTCCTAAAATCTAAACATCACGCCAGAAAACTTCAGGTATTATTTTCAGGTAATTTTCATCTAAAAGCAGTTGTATGAAATGATTTATTTATTTATTTATTTTTTAACATTTGAGTAAGGAGAAATTAATGATTTCCAAAACACATGTTTTATGATACCCTACAGAAAGTTAACACACAGATTTATAAACTCTACCAAAACATTAGCAACATATGAAGGCTTTAATAATTCATTTTTCCCATCTGCTTTTTTTATGTTATGTTTTGTGTTTATACACAGAGCAGATTATACTCCAAGTTGTTACCTGCATAGCACAGGGGGTAACTCAAAACATTCTTCCATCTTCTCTTCCAAATGACAGAACAGTAGCCATTTCATTATTGCTTCTTTTAACACACACCCAGTATTTCCTTCACAATTATTCTGCACCATTCCTACTTTCAAAGTTTCCGGTACTACATAAGCAGTCATTGCTAATGCCAAACAACGTGCAGCAGGACTACAACAAAACAGAGCAAAGAACAGCTTGTGGGAAATCATAATTAAATGTATATTTGACTACTATCATTATGAGGCAAAGTCTTTATTTCTGGATCTTGGACAGCTCTAAGAATATTGTCAAATGCATAAATAAAGTACTTAATAAGCACGCACATTAAAAATTCCTTTATAAGAATATTCACTCTGCATGCATTTTCAAACCCATATTTTAGACGTTATAGATTCCACTTGTCTATTTTAAAATTATTTGGATCCAGTCTTTTGAAATTAAATTAATTTTAAAAGAACAAAAAATATGCTTTACTTTGTTTCAACAAGAGTAGAATGAATCTATTTTGGCCAAAATTTGTTTTTAAGAAGCTTGTCCTGGTCACATCTCTTCCATGTCAACTTTCAGACTGGAGTGAGTTTTTATGGCTGAATTATAAATGTCTGAAAAGCAGGTTTTAACACAAATATGTACAGTACTTAGTTAAAATGCCACAAGAACAAATTTAGTATTTCTGTTCATGGAGGAAGAACAGCTACAGAGAGTCAAAGACTCAAGATGCACTATCCCTGGTTCACATCTTACCTCGAAGGCTTGTATGCAGACCCTGAAAATATCTTCCAGAGTTCTTTGTCTATTACAATAAGGTTTCCTTGAATTATGGCTCCAAGTAACCCAAAGCTTTCTGTTTCAACTTGCTGAAAACTTATGCTGCGAACCGTAAGAGACCAAACTTTTGCCCAGATTCTCTGCAGCTCCAACTTTTGTGTGCTTTCCAAATCTAATTTTTGGCTCTGACAAACAGCAACCTCTGTAAGGCACCTTAGCACATATGGGGTCCTTTCCCCTTTTCTCTGCTGATGTAGTAGCTGGTGTAGTATAGTGAGTAAGGGAGATAATTCACCGTTAGGAAGACTCATAGGATACTTTGATATCAATTGGGCTGTAATCTGCAACCTTAAAAACAGAAAGTGAAGGCAATTAATTTGAAATGTACTTAAATTCATTATGTGTTGAAAAGCAGTAAAATATAATATAAGCCGTTTCAGAGAATCATTTTATACTTCTATTGTATATTTAACTGTGATTGTTTAAGTGTTCAGGATAGCTTGTTCAATCACCAATTATTCTGTCATTTTGAAGCAATTAAGTATGTTCAGCCTCAGCCACACAAATGCTGTTTTACAAGTTGACTGTCAGATATCAGTAAAGCAAACAGAAAATTAATTTTCTTGTCTGTAATTTTATTTCTCACAGATAACCATAACAAAATCTTTGTCTTATTTTTAGTAAAAGTCACCGACAGGTCACACACAATAAACAAAAAATCACCAATGCCCATGACCTGTCCATGACTTTTACTAAAAATAACGTGACAAAATGAGGAGAGGAGAGAGTCCAGCACCCACAGTTGCTCGAGTTCCAGGTTCCAACCCACTCCTCACAATGGCTGGGAGTTGCGGGGGCACCCCTCCCCATGGCCCATGGTGTCTGGGAGCTGCGGGGTGGCCCTATCACTTACATTGGCTGGGAGCTGTCAGGTGCTCCTGCCCACAGCGACTTGGAGCTGTGGGGGAGTCCCCTGCCACCCAGGGTGGTTTAGAGCTGGGGGTGTCCCTCCCCCACCCGCTGTGGTTCAGTACTGCAGGGTGTCGCCTGCCACCCACAGAGGCTGGGAGCTGCGAGGTCCTGCTACCTGGCAGCTAAGAGCTGCTGGACCCCCTGTCCCGCAGCTGAGACCTCCAGCCACGCTGCCCTGGGGCTGAAGCAGAAAATTTTATGAGCTCTCTGGAAGTCACGGAATGATTTCCGTGACAAAAATCTTAGCTTTACTCAGATTATAAAGCTGGAAGGAACAACTCTGATTATCTAGCCTGCCTCCTGTATAAAACAGGCCATACGATTTCCCTGAATTAATTCCTGTTTGAAATAAAGCATCTCTTTTAGAAAAAATCCAGTCTTTATTTAAAAATCTTCCAGTGGAGAATCCACCTCAGCCCTTTGTAAACTTTTCCAACAATTAATTCCTTTCGCTGTTTAAAAATGTGCCCCTTATTTGCAGCTTGAGTTTGTCTAGCTTCAACTTCCAATCACTGGATCTTGTTATACCGTTATCTGCTATGTCAAATATTACAATATTGTTATACTCCTCAAGCCAGTTTACCCAGCATAAAATAGTGAGAATAGAGATGAGGTTCTCACTCCACGGCATTATTCTTATTGCAACTCCACAGACCCGCATAAAAGCTGGTATTTTCATTCACCATCGTTTCATTGTCATTCGTTAGTCATATATCACGTCAGACCTGAAGAAGACCACTGTGTAGCTCAAAAGCTTATCTGTGTCACCAACAGAAGTTGGTTCAACAAAAGATATTACCTCACCCATCCTGTCTCTCTCATATATCATGTCAGTTATCCAAGTCAGCAATGTGAAAGTTATGACTTCTAACTATTATGTGGTATTTGACTTAGAAGCTTTTATAACAAGAATTTCAAGAACATCCCTCATGATTGTTAAAGAGCTGGAAAAGCTATGCTGATTCCATGACAGCCTCCCTGTATGTTCTGTATCTGAGCACCTTAGTTCACAGCACAAGGCATTTGGGAGACAACTGGGTATAAAATGCAGGAGTCCACAGATCATGAAATAATTGAACGTGAAACTAAAACCTGTTAAGTTATTTGTACTGATTTCAGTTCCAAGGTAAAAGGATAAAGGTGTTTTTACCAAGGTATGACATCAAAATCATTCTGTGATATTTGCAAGTTGTCTCGAATTATTTCCCAGCCCAATTCGATCTTCCTACGCTTGCTTGGTGCAGCTTCATCTCCAGACTCTCTTTGTGTAACAGTGTACGACTGGGTTTTCTCCAGGACTTTGGTGTCTTCAGTAAAGACCTTTCCAAAAACATAGTAAAAAGAGAACCCATCAAAAAAAGTATTCAAGTACTCATATAAGAACATAAGAATAGCTCTATTGGGTCAGACCAAAGGTCCATCTAGCCCAGTATCCTGTCTTCTGACAGTGGCCAGTGCCAGGTGCCCCAGAAGGAATGAACAGAACAGGTAATCATCAAGTGATCCATCCCGTCACTCATTCTCAGCTTCTGGAAAACAGAGGTTAGGGACACTATTCCTACCCATCCTGGCTAAAAGCCATTGATGGACCTATCCTCCATGAATTTATCTAGTTCTTTTTTGAACCCTGTTATGGTCTTGGCCTTCACAACATCCTCTGGCAAGGAGTTCCACACGTTGACTATGTGTTGTGTGAAGAAATACTTCCTTTTGTTTTAAACCTTCTGTCTATTAATTTCATTTGGTGACTCCTAGTTCTTGTATTATGAGAAGTAGTAAATAACACTTCCTTATCTACTTTCCCTACATCAGTCATGATTTTATAGACCTCAATCATATCCTCCCTTAGCTGTCTCTTTTCCAAGCTGAAAAGTCCCAGTCTTATTAATCTCTCCTTATACGGAAACTGTTCCATACCTCTAATCATTTTTGTTGCCCTTTTCTGAACTTTTTCCAATTCCAATATATCTTTTTTGAGATGGGGCGACCACATCTGCACATAGTATTCAAGATGTGGGCGTACCATGGATTTATATAGAGGCAACATATTTTCTGTCCTATTATCTATGCTTTCTTAATGATTCCCAGCATTCCGTTTGCTTTTTTGACTGCTGCCACACTTGTGAGTGGATGTTTTCAGAGAACTATCCAGTTTTGAGAGATCCTTTTGTAGCTCTTTGCAGTCTGCCTGGGTCTTAACTATCTTTAGTAATTTTGTATCATCTGCAAATTTTGCCACCTCACTGTTTACCCCTTTTTCCAGATCATTTATGAATATGTTGAATAGGACTGGTCCCAGAACAGATCCCTGGGGGATACCACTATTTACCTCTCTCCATTCTGAAAACTGACCATTTATACCTATCCTTTGTTTCCTATCTTTTAACCAGTTACTAATCCATGAGAGCACCTTCTTCTTATCCCATGGCAGTTTACTTTGGTAAGAGCCTTTGGTGAGGGACCTTGCCACCCTTACCCTCTATTAAAGGCCATGAGATGTTTCAAACTAAGGGTATGTCTATATTCTGAGTTGGGAGTATGATTCTGAGCTTGAGGAGACATGTTCATACTAGTTTTAACTGAGCTAATGCACTAAAAATAGAGAATAACATCAGTGGCCCAGTCACAGGCGGGGTTAGCTGCTCCTTGTAGTACATAGCATCTCTTATGAGCATGCACTCGGGGCAGCTAGCCCCTTCCACTGCTTGCACTGCTGGGTCAACACTCTTTTTACTGAGCTAGCTCAATCAGAACTAGTGCAAATATGTCTCCTCCAGCTGGGAATCACATCACCAGCTTACAAGGTAGACACACCTGAAGTTAATCATTATTTACCATCTATAAAGCACTCCAGATAATTCTCATTTCCCTCTTAGCTTGCTTCACAACCTTCAAAGATCACACACAGCAACAACTCAGATACTGGCAGAAGGCATAAGGATGCTGCTGTCTCCAGCACCTATCAATGCTATGCCTGTCAGCCATTAGGATTTGATCAGAGATTTGCTTCCTGCTCTCCAGAAGCACAGTGTCCTACTGTCTCTGTCATCTGAAAAGCAAGAAGCCTAGCTTGGGATCATCCTTCAAAAGCAAGGCTTGGAACTATGAGACGTAAGTATTATTACATTACTTCGGCTCTCCAGTAATTAATCAATAAGGGTAGGATTTTCACAAGAGCCCAAAGTGATTTAGGAGCACAAAGAACCATTGACTTTCAATGAAACTTGTGCTTCCAAGTCACATAAACAGTCATATAAAAATATCAATTACCCATTCTTTCAACTGCATACAGAATAAAAGTACTAACTAAATATGAATTTCTGCAACAACAAATAATTTTGCTCTATTGAGAATTCCTTGATATTAAAAAGCGTATCAGAAATATAAGGACGCTTCTCCCTTACAAGCCTGTAACCATGTTAAACTTTCAAATAAAACAAATTTAAACACTTTCAGCAGCAAACAGAAAATGTCTGCTTCCATCTGTACCTTACACATGGAAATATTTTGGGGAAAGTTAATCCAAAATGTCACTAGAGCAATTAAATTTCTCTATAAACTGAACAGAAGGGCTCCGTCCGCAGTCTGTGCAGCCTCTATTAGACCTGAGTATTAGGATCTCAAGACTGTTGTTTAATTGAGGCCAAAAAGAACATGTCTCTAGACCAGAGACTAACGATACTGAAATATGAGTAAACAATTATGAAAAAAATCTGCAAGACATATTAATGGAAAATTGAAGTGTGTGAATAGCATAGTACAGTATACACATCAACTTTACATTCATTTGGAACAATGTGCAGAAATGTCATTTACTTGATGACAAATATCAGCCATTAATTCAATCAAGTTTTCCTTTACAGCAATGTTGCGTGATCCTGAAGAATACTTTCCTCTACTGCCAATGAGACTTAACTCATTCACCAGCAGATCATACAAGTTGTGTAAGATTCTTTGCCATTTTGCTGAGTCATATGCACCTGTATGTGAAAAGATAAAATTTAAGTTATATATGCAGTTTATCTGCCATAATCTGACTATACAATATAGCTTTCTATGTTCACAGATGAACAGAGAATGCTTAACAGCAATTAGAGTTGCATTTTTCAGGAGGTTTTATAATGCAAACATTTGTTATTTAAAACAAAAAATGTTCAAATATTTGCAAAGATGGGGGAAAAGAAGATAAAGTCTGGATGCCAAATAAGAGGGAGGGGAAAAAATAAAATAAAATCAAGAATCCCACCCTCATCTGTTCCAACCTAAACATCCAGAACTAAGCAGCTCCCACCCCCAGAGACTCAAGGTCCCCAGTACAGCCACCCCTGCCACTTGTCTGGGGGAGGGGCTAGAATACTACCCCAGCAGCAGCCAGGAACAGCTGACCCATGTGTCTTCTCAACCCAGGGACACAACAGGTGTCACAGATTACATTGCAGAATTTTAATACCCAACATACTCTGATTTGGCCCTGCCCTATCCTCCTTGCCCTTTCAAAGCAGCAGATGTACCAGGAGCATCCATCTCCAGCATCCCTTGTGCAAAAGAAGAACCCTGGTGTGAAGATGGCCTTACATAGATTTTTTTTTTTTTTTTTTGATACAGGCAAGATGCAAACATAGACAGTGAAGGCCAGGGACCCTATATGTTGGGGTTTGGGGGCAGATTCTAAGAGAATGCAGGGGGAACGTGGTCTAAGAGGGACTTCAGTATAACTGGGGATTAATTGTTAACAAGGGACTAATAAAAAAATTTAATGCATTAAAAAAAAACACACTACAATGGGTTGGATAGTAGTAAATACAAATCAGTAGTTAGGAAACAGAGTTGACAGGGGAAGCTAAAAGTATTGAACAAAAATCTATGCCTGGTAGTGCTAAGAATAATAAAAAGGAATTTTGTATATGTATTAGAAACAAGCAAAACCCTAGTGATGGTATGGGTCCAATACTAGACAAGGATGGTAAAATTATCAGTTACGTTGCAGAAAAGGCGGAAGTGTTCAATAAATATTTCTGTTCTGTATTCCGAAGGAAGCAGGGTGATGTATTCATGTCTTGCAATTATAATGAAATACTTTCTTCCCATCAAAAACTAGGGAAGATATTAAAGAGCAACTATTAAGTTAAACATTTTAAAATCTACAGGATTTGCACCCAAGAGTATTAAATGAATTAACCGAGGAGATCTCTGAACCATTAATATTGATTGAACAAATCTTGGAACACTGGAAGTGTTCGAGGACTGGGGAAAAAAAACCCCTAATGTTGTGCCAATATTTAAAAAAAGGCGAATGGGATGGCAGGGAAATTATAGATCAGTTAGCCTGACATCAATACAGGGCAAAAATCATGGAAATGCTGATATGGCCCAGCAATCAGTAAAATAGTAGTATAATTAATGCCAATCAACATGGTTTTATGGATAAAGGTGCTTGTCAAACAAACTTGGTATTTTTTTATGAGTTTGGTTAATAAAAGTAACATGTTGACATAATGGACTTAAGACTTTTGCAAGGTATTTAACTTAGTCCCACATGGCATTCGGATAAAGAATTACCACTATACAAAATCTATGCAGACAATATTAATTCATATATCACATAAAGTAACTGTAAATGGGGCATCATCATCCCAAGGGAGTGTTTCTAATGAGTTCCTGCAGGTATCTATTCTCAGCCCATTTTATTCAATATCTTTAAGAAAATATAAAATCATTCCTGCTAAAGTTTGCAAATGATACGAAAATTGGTGGAGTATTAAATAATGATGGAGACAGATCAGTTATATAGACCAACATAAACTGCTTTGTAAGGGGGCTCACTTGAACATCCTATGTTTTAACACAGCCAAATGCAAGGTCATACAACATCTAGGTACAAAGAACATAGGCTGCATTTATAAGATGGGGGACTGTATCCTGGAAAGCTGTGACACTGACAAGGGCTTGGGGTCATGGTAGATAACCAGTTGAATATGTGCTTTCAAGGAGATTATGTCACTGAAATGGCAAACAGGATCCCTGGATGTATAAGGTGGAGAATATGAACTAGGGGGAGGTGGTATTTCCTTTGTATATGTTTATAGTGAGATCATTACTAGAATAGTGTGTCCAACTTTGGTTTCTACTCTTCAAAAAGGATGTTGAAAAATTGCAGAAGGTTCTTAAATGAGAGGTAAGACTAATCAAAGGCCTAGAACAGTGTTTCTCAAAGGGGGGTCTGAGAGGGTACTCCAGGGGGTCCATGGGCCCCACTGATCAACTCCTCCCCTCCCCCCCAAGTGCCTTCTGCATGCCTATGTTTTCCAGGATGTCAGACTAGATCAGGGGCAGGCAAACTTTTTGGCCTGAGGGCCGCATTGGCTTTTGGAAATTCTATGGAGGGTTGGTTAGGGGAGGGGGTCATGGCCCGGCCCCCACCCTCTATCCACACCCCATCCCCCCTCTCAGGACCCCTGCCCCAGCCACACACACACCCCACTCTCTATCCTCTGACCGCCCCCCTGTCCCCTGCCGCCACATCCAACCCCCCTCCTCTTATTCCTGACATACACACCCCCGGGACCTCTGCCCCATCCAACCACCCTTTCTCTCTGTCCCGACTGCCCCCCACTACCCCATCCAACCTCCTCTCCTTCCTGACTGCCAGCCAGGGACTCCAGTCCCCATTTAACCCTCCTGTTCCCCGTCCTCTGACCGCCACCACCCCTATCCACATCCCCGCCCCCTGACCACCACCTCGAACTCCCCTCCCTCTATCAACCCCCCATCCCCACTCTCTACTCCCTTACCGCGCTGCCTGGAGCACAGGTGGCTGGTGGCACTACAGCTCACCACTTGGCTGGAGCCAGCCACGCCACGGTGCAGTGCACCGGGTCAGGCCGAGCTCTGCAGCTGTACTGCCCCAGGAGCTCGCAGTCCCGCTGCCCAGAGCATTGAGCTGGTGGTAGGGTGAGCGGAGGCTGTGAGGGAGGGGGAACAGCAGGGGAGGGGCTGGGGGCTAGCCTCCTAGGGCAGGAGTTCAGGGGCTGGGCAGGAGGGTCCCGCAGGCCAGATGTGGCCCGCAGGCCATAGTTTGCCCATCTCTGGTAGATGACCATAATGGTCACTCCCAGTCCTAGTATCTATAAAAGTAACAAGATGTGAACATGTGTGCCAATCTGCACTTTGCTCACTCCTGTATGTTGTATCTATTCCCCCCAGCCTTTTCCCTTCCTCCCCCTTTTCTTTTTAAATTCTGAAGTCTTTGACCAGATGCTGGGTGTTCCCATTCAGCACCCAGCATATTTTGAGTGTTGTTATAATACAATAATAGTTAAAACCATGTATTCCCCCAATTCAATCAGCTCTAATGCACAGTGTAAAACTATAGAGAAGAAACAGTTACTCCTGTGATTATTCTCCAAGTTTACCAGTGACATCCAGAACTTCTGTGCTCGTGCAACTTGAACTCTCACATATAGCAAAAATTTGCTAAAATTAGAAAAACAAAAAAAAAAAAGAAGCTTTTTATTGTGTACCTTTCTCCTGTGTTTTGGCTCCCTTTGGATGATGAACACGAACCTGCAGTTGAAGTAACTGAATTATTAACTCCTTTACAGACTCTTTCGGTTTATACTGAGTCCATATATAAAGAACCGTAGGAAGAATTTCTTCTCCTAGCTTACAAATCCGCATACGACAGTTCACAGCATACACACTGAAGACGACATTAATTGCTGGAAGAATATGATCCAGACCTGCAGAGGCAGAGGCATTCTCCTGCCTGGAATATAAACCAAGCACTTCATCTACAGCAAAAACAGACAACTTTCTGTTGATAAGAAAGTTGATAAGAAGTATTAACAAATAATGAATGACTTGTCTGGATTTTTTTTAAATCTAGTCCTTGAACTGTAAATTGAGCACTGAACAAACTTAATTTAATAAATAAGGCAAGAATATTCAAAAGACCTCACACCTCTGAATACTTGTAGATAATGCAAAAAATTTCCAGAATACTATAAATGCAGAAAAGATTCACATTTCAAAGAGCTCTGAGTAAACAGAAAGTTGTTGAAGGTCAGAATCACAGAAGTCAGGGATCAATGAGCATCCACAGACCATCAAGTCCAACCCCAATTACCTAGGACAAATTATCCTCTGAAATACAATTCTGACACACAAAACAAAAAGCTGAGAATTACCTTGCACACTGTAGTGCTTTTTCAAAGAAGCAAAAAAGATTGGAATTTAGTTCATCAGTTTGGAAGCAGCATCCTCTGATCAGTGTGTGAATTATTCTAGCCACCAAAACTCTGTTAATATCTCTGGAAGGTTTGAGATACAATTTGCAGTACAGGGTCAGCAGTTCTGTAAACATAATTCAAAGAATCAAAAATTATATAAAAGTATAACTGTCTCCTTAGCCTGGGTAAAACAGTGATTTAAGAGACCAGATCATACAATTCTAACAAGCAGATTAAATGCAGAAGTTACACAGAAAGGAAAAACCACCACTTAAACAGTAAAATTAAAATATTTTGTCTGTGTTCTGAAAATATTCACTTGCTATTAACATCATAGACATTTGGATCATTATTCACAAAAGTTAATTCTCTGTTTTGCAATTTAACTGCACACAGAAACATTAAGAAAATATTATCTAAACGTACCACAGGTAGCTGAATGCCACAAAAAAACAAAACAGAATAACAAAAAAACTGAAGGGGGAAAAAAAAACACCCTAAAGATTACTAACATTTCAGCTAATTCTTACAGAGAATTATTTCACTCCCTTTTAGCATGTCACCAGTCACAATTTTCACTTGTACTATGATATGGCAGAGTGTAATGTTCCAATGAGTACCAACAGAACAATGGAAAAGGTGTATTAGGTACTATTAAAATTTGATTTTCTCCATTTTCTAATATTTTTATTTAATAGATAATTATTAAACCAATACTTCATAGAGCTTTGAAAATGCAGTGTTACACGGTATAAGCATTACTTTTATATCTTGTAGGAGATGATATATAAAAGAGCTTTAGAGATCAGTACTAAAACCTACAGGGACATCTCAGTAGTACCCTGCGCAGACACATAATTTATACCCGTGGAGCTGCAGAGTTCTACCGCAGCCAGAGCCCTGCGCAGGCAGCTCCTCTGGCAAGGCTGTACCATCCCCAGCCCCATCCACTGAGGCGAGTACCAAGCTCACTGGCAGTGGTCCCTGGTCATGCTAGTGTGTGCTAGCGGCTCACACTCTCCTGGACAGGAGTCCCTTCCATGCAGCAGTCTGTGTGTCCTGGGGGTGGTACAATCATGCTGCTTTCGATTCTGTAGTTCCTGGTGGAGCCCTGCAGCTCTGTGGATATGAATTTTGTATCTGTGCAAGGCTCTACATCTCAGCATTAACTGGAATTTGGCAACTGAAGAATAGCAACTTCAAGAGCCTGCTAAAAAAATCACAATTATATTATTATACATATAAAATATGTTAAAAGGATAGTATTAAAGTTGCAAAGTCTAGAACTCAAAGTTAGGAAATGTCAGTGCACCTTTAATTCAGCCCTCTTGTGCATATGCATTATACAGTAATTAGAGATCCATGTCTGTCACAGAGGTGGCGGAAGTCACGGATTCCGTGACTTTCTGTGACCTCCGTGACTTCTGTAGGGGCCAGTGTGGCTGACCCCAGGGCTGCCCAAGCAGCTGGCTCCAGGGTCCTAATCTCCTAATGGTACAGCTGGGCTATTCTTCTGCTCAATGTTAAAACTGCAAATTCGTTTTCCACCAGCACTAAAATTCAGTGATCTGCCAAAAATGAATCAAATGAGCAATCAGCTCCAAAATCCCCAAATAGTTACCATTATGTGGTGACCCTAACAGCTCTTTGTGGCCATGGAATGCGAGTCCACAGTCACTTAAGAACTTAATAACTGCTACAACACGCTTAAGGACATCTCTCCAGTACTGACACTCTGCCTAAAACTGCTGAACTAGGTCCCTGTCAACTGCCTTTGCATGCCATATCCGTGTGAGGATACAATTTCGGTGGTCCAAGTTTTTCTCATTTTCAGAAAGACATTCAGGGTGTTTCCAATTACTGAAACCTTCAATAAAGGCATGTGTTTTGGTTGAAAGAAGTTTGCAGGCAAACCAGTAAACATTTCCAGGAGACGGTGAGTAAATAAGCCAGTGCCACATAACAGATTCACCATTGTGCAGCTGAAAAGCGAACAGATCTTCAAACAGCAAATGTATCTTCCCTCCCATCACCCAAGCAGAAGCAAAGATTTTTTTAATATATACATATATTTATTTTTTTGGACAGGCAGCTGAACTCACAGCAATCCAAAAATTCCTGAAACTTTCATCAGTGTTATCCCACAATGCAGGATCACTGCCAAATTCATCTGCTTGTATTGAACGTGTCTCATCAGCATAACTCAGTCCCAGCTTGCCTGCCTCCTGCAGATCCTGATCTGTGCTTTCCTCTTCTTGAAGGCCAAGGCCTCCATTGCCACTAAGAGTGTGTGCTGAACAAACCTTGTCGGCTTTGTCCACTGTTTCTCCTTTCACTCTCTCCTTGAAGTATTGTTTTATTGTCAGTATTTTTTGTACCAAAGCAACTTCTTTAACCTCCTTTGCTTGTTTCAGCTTTCTCCTAGCACTCCTGCTTAATGCTGATCCATATTGTGGATTTCATAAACAAATTTAGTGGCAATAAGTTTTTTTTTTTTTTTTACTGTCAATTCTAATGGATACGATTGGTACCTAACCAATCACATAGCAAGTCATTTGCATGTTGCAGCAGGTATTATTTGAAAAGACAAACTTCTGTTAAATGTTTCTGATGTAATTAGTGAGAGAGATGGATTGGGGGGAGGGAGTTTTTGGATTTTTTAATTTCTTAGGTTTGTTGCTGTAATGATATCCTCAGTTGCATCTTCAAAGCATGATTCACTCTCCTGCATCATGTGGGGACCCGGCCATGTTGGAGATGAGTGACAATTTTACTCTGTTCATCTTGGTGGAGTGCCAAGTATCTGAACATGTGTGAGAGCCTGGTGGAGGGGATATTTCAAAGGTTATGAACCTTCATAGTTTGGGACGAGTCAACCTCTATCGCTCCCACTTCGAAACCCCATAAGTGCACCTTCCTCAAATCAGGGCACAGCAGGGCGGGTGGTGGTGTTGGTCTGTGGAGCAAGGGGCTGGGCAAATCGGGGAACAGCAGGGAGGACAGGATTTCCTGCCTGTGGCCTGGAAGTTGGTACCTACCTCTCTGCCGGAATGTCTGGAACTGGATCCGGGAGCCAGACAGTTCTTTCTGTCAGCAGCTGAGCAACTCCTCCAGACTTCAGCAGCAGCTGCTGCTCTTCCCACCCACTCGGTGGGGAGGTTGATTTCAGTTACTCCAGTAACCAGACTTTTAGCATCCGGTCAGCATTGCTGACCGGACACTGCCAGGCCTCCTTTCCAACTGGACTTTCCAGTTGAAAACTGGAGACCTGGCATTGCATCCCTTGGTATTAAAAACTGTACCACGAGGGTGGGGGAGGGGGGGGGTGGGACTTGAGGCTTCAGCCCCATGGCTTCTGCCACCACGGGGGCTGCAGCACCTGACCTCAGTCTTCTGCCCAGCAGCATCTGCCAGGGCTTCTCACTGCCTGTCCCACAATTTCTGTCAGTGCTCAGGACTTTTGCCCACCCCATGGCTTCTGCCGGGGCTCGGGGCTTTCACCCCTCCCCCACAAACATCTTCTGCCATCTGTTTCTGGGGTACCCAATTTTACGGGGTCCCCGTGTTAATCTGCCTCTGGGTGGAGATAGGATACTGGTCTAGATGGACCACAGGTCTGATGCAGTATGGATGCTCTTAGGTTCTTATGTTCAATATCTGTGTGTGGATATTTTTAATCAAAACAAGACCAAAGCATCTGTTGGATGGAGTATATCAGCAATCCCAACTCTTTGTTTTGTCTTTTTTGTCTGAAATTACACCAATTTCCTTCAAGCTACAGTTCAGAATATGATTTTACGTAGTGCTTTTCTCAAGTATGACATCTCCAATCCCTAGGCACTTTCCCAGTAGTGCAACTGTTTCTGCACTTTCTTCTACATTTATGCATGCAATATCCACCCCCATCCTCTCTGTCAAATCTTTCAGGTTCACTTCTTCTGTGGTGATTATAATAACTCTGCCAGCTGATAATGAGCAGGCTGAGGGGCTGCCATGGGCAGCACTTTTGTATTAATTCAGAAATTATGATGTCCCCCTCCTCCATCTTTCATGTGTCAAATGTCATGGAGCACGGCTTTTATGTTCTATCACATTCCCCATCCCTTCAGTCTTTTTTTTAATTTTTGGTCTTCTCAGACTCCAGGTTCTTCAAGTCTATCCCTTACTATATGTCTGCACAGGGCCTAGTACAAAGGGGTCTGCACATGGTTGGGATTTTTGGATATTACCATAATACAGGTAATAATACTCACTAGTAATACATGAACCACACCAGCCAATATAGTCTCAAAAATACACTGGACATTAAAAATGATTTGACTGAGTCATTGTTCCTGGTACACAAGTTAACCTACATGGAATAATAGATAATAATAGAGGAATAATACTGTAATATCCACCCCTGCCCCTTTGTCTTGTCTATTTCAATTGTAAAGTCTTTGGGTAGAGGCTATTTCTACTATATATTTGTACAGTGCCTCATACAACAGGGCCTCTTAGTACTACTGACATACAAATAAATAATAATAATAATAATAAACAGTAAATAACAATAAGATGCCTAAACACATTTCTATACTAGGAAATACATGTTTGTAAACAGACATTACTGAAACAGAAGTGTAACATACTAACCTGACCACTGTTGCTTAGATATCTCACACCAGTATTTCCTCACTGAAAGAACATCCTTTAGTAGTATGCTACTACAGTCAGCTCCATAAATAGCACAACTTGATGCATCTTTCACGATGCCCATGACATAATTCAGAAGCTCCTGACATTTTAATCTGGGTGCTCCTATGCAGAAAATAGCAGGAGGTACAAACATAGGCTTTTTAATTAAACCAAGTATTGAATAATGAAGCCAAGATTAGAATTAGTGAATTCATAAAATCTGAACATTACGATATTTATCTCAAAGTTACAGAATATTTTCTCCCATTGTATTCTTCTACTACCAACAAATATTTGAAGTCTTTTTCTTGTAGCTTGCAACTTTTTTTGAAAATATTAGGAATAACGCACATATAGCATGTTCTCTGTATATGACAGATCACATTGCAATTTCTATCTGTTTTTGTTAACGCTCTTGTTTTTAAAGAAACTCTTTCTAATAATGAATTTACCTAAAAGACTGTGGTCTGAAAAATGGGATAAGCCATACAGTGGTTACATTCACAAGCACCAATGAACAGAGAAATAACACAAAGGGATTCTGAGGTTTTAGAATATTAGCATGAAATGAAAGTGATATTCAGCTGAAAAAATGCATGCTAACACAGAGGTTCTCAACCTTTTTCCTTCCCCCCCCCCCACCCTCCAACATGCTATAAGACCTCCATGGCTCACCTGTGCCACAATAAGTTTTTCTGCATATCAAGTAGATTAAAAGCAAGGGCGGGCGTTAGGAGGTAGCAAGCAGGGCAGTTGCCCAGGGCCCCAGGCCACAAGGGGCCCCACAAAGCTATGTTGCTTGGACTTTGGCTAAAGCCCCATGAGGCAGGGTTCGGGCTTCAGCCCCACATGGTGGGACTCGGGCTCTGGCTTTGGCTTTTTTCCTGGGCCCCAGTGACTTAACGCTGGCCCTGCTATCTGGTTTATTTTGGTGGACTCCTTGAAACCTGCTTGCGACCCCCTAGGGGCCTCGGACCCCTGGTTGAGAACCACTGTGCTAACACATATAGGAGTCTCAACATTTAACAGAGGGAAAAGACTTGAGTTAGGCTGAAAGAAACATAAGGATGATGATGCAACCAAAGTAGATGAGCTTCCAATGCAACCTAGCAGCAAAAAGCTAAATGTGATTCTGGGCTACAGAGAAGTGATAGCCCCATCTACAAGGTTCTGGTGAGTCTGCACTTGAATACTATGTTCAGTTCTGGGCTTCTCAATACGAGAAATACGTAAACAAATTGGAGGGACTATAGACAGTGTGAGACACATATTTTACTTTGGAGTGCTTAACTGATGAGGAAAGATGAACAGAACTACATCATTTTGTTAGATGATAAGTAAGTAGTCAACACACCCTTTTACAGGCATTTGAAAGATTAGGAATTGTCTAGGACTGTCCAGAAGTAGGAGAAATGGGATAGAATTCATAAAACGACAATTCAGGCTGTCAGCAAAACCTTTCTGCTGATGAGGGTACTTGGGTTATTGAATAGCTTCCCAAGGAAATTGGCAGAAACCTTATCACTTGAAAATTCTGCCTCAAATCATGTTTTCCTCTACGCTTTGTACAAGCACAGTCCACACCATAAGTGCTCAGTAAACAAGTAGACTATACAAAGCACTGCAATTACACTGCAGGTGAAGAAACAATTCTATACTACCATGGAGAGATGAACTAATACAAATTTTCCATCTATAACTTCTAACACCAATGAAAAAGTTCACTGGGACATTCAAGAAAAATAAGCACTAATTTATAACCATGGTCCCTGAATATTTTAAAATAGCATGTCACACCTGGTTCAGAGTAAACAGTTGAACCTTACAGTAAAGCAGTAAAAGATCTATAATTATATGTGGATATATAAATTACTAACTTTTATTAGCACATCTAATGAAGTATTTGACCAAACCGCTGATCTCTTGCATCTTCTTCTGCCTGGAAGCTTGTATTGACGCAGATACATTTGGTTTTGCCAATCTGATACTGTCAGTTTCTTTCAGGATGTATTTCTGCAGAAACCTTCAAAAATACAAAATGGGTATTTGTCAGAATCAGAACTGATTAAAATAAAATGCATACATATTGTTGAAACTTAAAATCCAGGCACCAATTTAGCAATTTTGCTTCTGAAACAATTAATAAACACAGGTACATATTACTGGTGCAAATCTAATGGAAATAGTTAGCAGATAGTGACAAGAACTGACTATCTAGTACATTGTGTATCTGAATTATTTTATCTATTTAGATTTTAAGCTACCTGGGGTAAGAAGTCTATCTTCCTCTAAAATATGTTTAGTGCTGAGCATAAAGTAAGTGATTAAAATATATATATATACTGATATGCATCTATTATTCATGTTACAACAAATATGTATAACTACTATAGCACAGTATATTAAAAAGTACTGCTTATTGTTCATAATGAAGAAAAACTTGAATGCTTTCTAAATAAATGAGTTTCATATCAGACTCCACAGCATGTTTTTGACTGAATATTTTAAAATTATTCCTTGAAAAAGATGCATGACTTCCATTAATTTTAATGGGGGGAAGAGGAGGGTTAATCATGTCCTGTTCTGAGAACAATATCATATAACTAAGAGTGAATATGTAGTGTAAATAGATTATTAGTTTGTATTAGACATACCACAAGTTTTTCATAATTACATTACTGATTTTCTGATCTGCAATATTTACTTGGTTTAGTGTCTGCATCTTTGTTTTCTTCTAGTGTAAACCCTTGTGTTAGTCATAGCAAAAGTAACAAAAGATAGTAATATAAAAATATTTTTGATTGTTATATTACATGGTATAAATACACCTGAAGCTTAGTTTAGATGTATAGTTTAGATGCATGTATGTATATATAGAAGCAGACATCAGACACTGATTTTTAATATGGAAATGCCTCTTATATATAATGACAAGCACATCATGCTATGCTTCATTTTCCTCTCAATGGAAGATTGAGATGCAACCCGCAGAATATATAGAACAGTAGTCCTAGGGAAATTCTGCACTACTCTTCATGAGCAGAATTCATGTCCCCTACCGATTTATTTGCCTCCCAGCAGAAAAATGATTTTCGGACAGGGAAGCAAAAGGAAGCCACAAAAATGATCACGCATCCCTTCCCAGCAGCATGGGCGCATCGTTTCGGGCACCCAGAGCAGCCAGTGTGGAGAAGTAAATCACAGGTGGCTGGGGATCCCCTGCCAGTGCTGGGTCACACCCACTTCCCATCCACCCAACCCCCATGCATCCAGATCCCTCAAGGCATCCCCACTGAGCCCCACGCCGGCTAGCTCCAGCCCCACTCAGGGTTGGGGACGACTCGGCTGGTGGCTCCTACTCTGTGCTGGGCTCAGTTGCTAGCCCCAGCTGGGCTGGAAGTGGGGGAGAAGCGCACTTCCCTTGCATGGAATGGCAGGGGCAAGGCAGACTTACTCCTAGAAAGCTCCCCCGGCTCTGCACACACCCCTTTCCAGCCCCCAACACTCCTCAGCTGTGGGGGGGAAGGATCACTATACAGGAGCTACTCTCCCAAACACCCAACCCCCGTGCATCCAGACTGCCCCATGTGGGCTGTCCCTTCCGCACCCAACCCCCCCCAAAGCCCAATCCCTTCACCCAAACCACCCCCTGTTGAGCTCCCCACACTTGAACCCGCACCCTGACAAGCCCCACCCTCTATGCACCTGGTCCATCCCAATGAGCAGCCTGCACCTGGACCTGCATCCCAATGAGCCCCAACCATATGCACCCAGACCTCCATCCCACCAAGCCCTGCTCCCCACCACCCAGAATCCCTCACTGAGCCCCCTCCCCTAGATCCCCCCGCTGAGCCCCAGCCCCCAAACCCACACTCTGCTGAGCCCAAACTACCTTCACTAAGACCCTCCTGCAGAGTCCCATTGCCTCTGCACATAGAACCCTCCCAATGAGCCCCTGGGCATCCAGATCCTCCCTGCTCCTAGACCCTCCATGGAGCTGCCTACACCCAGATTGCCCCACACAGAACTTTTTCACCCCACACTTGGATCCCCCCCACTAAGCTCCTCTATACTTGGATCCTGCCAGGCTAAGTCTGCCTGCCCACATTTGGTGCAGCGGGAGCAGAGAGGTAGGGCCCCAGGGTGTTTCTGGGGCAGCCCAGCCCTTGCTTTGTGCAGCCTCATTGCCAAGTCCATGTCCCGGGATGGTGGCTGCATGGTGCTCTCCCAACTCCGTTCAGCCAGAGGCCTGTGCTCCCATTGCCATGCTGGAGCCTCTACATTTATTTATTGACAAAAAAAATTGCAGAATTTTAAATTATTGTGCACAGACTTTTTATTTCTCTGGCAAGAATATTTAATTTTTTGGTGCAAAATTCCCTCAGGAGTGAGAACAGATTCCATAGTAAATATGAGAGCCTCCACAGACCATACAGTATAACTCCTTTGGCCCAAGAGCCATGATTCAGCTATCCTAGTTCAAAGGACTGATTAAAAACATAAGTTTCTAATAAGATATCTACACCATATGTATAGTCCATACTATATATACTGTATAAATGTATGTTCAAGAACTGGAAATTGAAAGCTGGACACAAACTGAAAATATTTAATCAGAAAAAAAGTAATGTAAAGTTAGTACTTATTATAAGATAAAATCTGAACAGGTGACTAACAATAACTACACTAGCAATCATCCTTTCTTAATCAAGTTTCCACTAGCATTGAAGCATGGTGTGACCTCTGCAACTGGAAACTGTTACACTGAGCCATTTCACTTTCTTTTGGTGACTATCTTTAAAAATATGTAAATTTAAAATCTTTTAAAGACATTTCCTATTTACAGACAGGCAGATAAGATTCTGAATTCCATCTGCAGATCTAGGAAAAATATTGGTGTTGACCTGATAATCTGTGAAACAAAACAGTGCTGTTTTGTACCGTGAGAAAGATGGCAATTTAGACAAAAATGATACCTAAATACAGCATCCCAGTTCAGTTGTTTTCCTTGTTTAGAGTCAGAATTACGATCCAGTTGGTTAATTGTTTCAGAATCACGGATGAGACGTTTGAATTTTTCAACTTCTTTCTGAAAATGTGTTTCAGGAAAAAGGTTATTTATTATGCATCCACTCCACTGTTTTACATATGAAAAAAGGATTTTAATTACCCTTCGCTCTGTAATTTTGTCATTTTCAAGTTGACGGCAGCAAACAAGCAGCTCATGTAGCACCAGACTCATGGCTTAGTTTAGCAGCAGATAAATAATTTGCATCTGTAAAGTAAAGTAAAGACAATCAGTATTCTAATTATGAAATAAACTGCCTTACTACTGTAGCTAGCCAACCTGCTTAAAAGATGGAAAATGCAATGCAAAGTGGAATCTAGCTTCAATTTTAAGTCTTTTTAAAAAATGTTACCGGAAGTGTTTTGATATTTTAGTTGCTTTCAGTTCATAATTGTGGTCATCCTGTCTTACATGCATAGGTATTTTTAAAATTTATGTTCTATTTCACAGAGAGGATCACCAGCACCTGGATTGGTCTTGTGGGCCATCAAGAACAGGACAAGTACAATCAGAAATAGTCTCATTACAAGACTGTAACACATTCTCACAACTAGTTGTTATGGAACAATTGACAACAACGAGGGCCACCTCATATGACTGTGGGTATGTTTACACAGGAAAAAGAAATCTGTGGCTAGCCCTGCCAGCTGATTCAGGCTCACGGGGCTCAGACTGCAAGGCTCTCTCATTGCTGTGTAGACTTCTGGGTGAAGGCTGGAGCCCTGCAGGCGGGAGGGTCCCAGAGCTCAGGCTCTTCGCCCAACCACAGAAAGTCTACACAGCAATGAAACAGGCCCACAGCCCAAGTTGGCTAGCATGGGCCAGCCACGGGTTTCTCTTTGTTCTGTAGACATACTCTCTGACTTCTGCCCTGACATATAGAGAAGTGAGAGCTGGCCAGACAACACAGACCAAAGCATCAAAAATGAACAGATGACACCTAGCTCTACAGCTCTTTTGGATGACACAAATAGCTCCATCTCTCAGCACTCAGCCCCAAATCAGAAGCCGTTTAAAGCTCAGCCAAGGCAAGACTAAGGTAGTGCTGGTAGGGAAAGGGAACCATTTTGAAAACACTTTCCTCCCCTATGACATTCCCCTCTATCAAGAGCATTTCCGCCAGACTGTTAAATTTGCAGCCTCGGAGTCCTTTTGGACTCAAAACCACAGGATGCCCAAGTAGCCATGGCAGGAAAAAATGCCCACCTCCCTCTGTGACTAGCCAGAATATTGTGCTCCATCCTATTAACACTCACCTGGCCTTCATGAGCCACATATTCATTTCAAACTGAAACTGAATTATGTTTTTCTCACAAAACAAACAAGTAGAAAAATTTTGGTTGGGTCAAACAAAATGTTTTGAAAAAGTTGATTTTTTTAAAAAATATTGAAATGGGTAGTTTAGAAAATGCCAAAATGTTTTGACACCTCTGAAAAAAATTTAAGGCTTATGGGGGCAAAAATTTTTTGCTGAATTCGACCGAAATTCACAAAGTTTTGGTGCGTCTCACAAATGCATTTTTCAGCAAATTAATTATTCAACAACAAAAAAATGCTCAGCTCTGAAGTTGAGCTCCTTACACCTCAAACCATCAGACTTCTTTTCCACACGCTGGATCATTTTTATGGCCTTCCTTTGAACTCTGTCCCATATTGCCACATCCTTCTTGAAGTGTGGACACCAAAATTAGACAATATAACAGTAGTGATCTTAGCAATGCTAAGTACAGAGGCAAGAACACTTCCTTATTTTTACTTAATAGTCCACTTTTTATACATCCAAGGATTGCATTCATTCTTTTTGCCACAGCATTACACAGAGAGACCATGCTGAGGCAATTATCTGCAATGATACCTACGAACTTCTCTGAGTCACTGCTTTCCAACAGCTTCTCCAATCCTGTAGAAATAATTTGCATTCCTTTTTCCTAGATGTATAACCTTACATATGGGTGTATTAAAACACATTTTGTTGGATTCTGACAATTTAACCAGGCCGTTCAGCAGTTTTCTATTAGGTAATCACCTTAGTCCTCGACTTTGCACTGACTCCTGATAAACACAGCATCCAATTCATGGTCTCTGTCCTTATATTCAAAGCCCTCCATACTGTTGGCCCTAGCTTCCCAAGACATAGCCTCTGTCTCTCCCTCTATGACCATGAACTGCCATGACACTATATTGTACTATAACAATAAAATCTTCAACCAATAGAGGAGGCAGAACTTCCAAATGTCAGATTAGATTATGTAACTCACTCTCTCAGGAATTATCAGAGACCCAACCACTTTCAGAATGAAATGAAAAACTCTTTTCTCCAAACTTTCCCTCAATATGTTCAAGCTACGACCTCTTACAGATTAGGCATTTGCATGGATAATGCTTCTGAACATAAACCAACCACTAAATGATGGGCGCTAGCAACAAAAATCAATGAGTTTCTCAACTCTACTCCCCTTATGGCCATGTTATTCCATAACTGTCCACCACAGAGTTTCTTAGACTCTTCTCTGAATTATCACTGTTCTGAGACATAATACTGGACTACACGGACTGCTGGCCTAGTCCACTATGGCAATTCCTATGTTCCTAATACTTATTGCAAAATATATAGGAAGTGCAATGTAGCAACCATAACGTTGCAGTAGAAAAACTTTGAAAAGACAGTCAATTTAAGTCAGATGTAAACAAACTTCTTGTTATTAATACAGACGCTCCCCGACTTCAGCAAGCATTCTGTTCCGGAATACCTTGTGTAACTCGAATTTTGTGTAAGTCAGGAACATATACCTGTGTCATAAACAGATAGCTAAGGGTTAATGTCTCTTTCACCTGAAGCACCTGACCAGAGGACCAATCAGAAAACCGGATTTTTTCAACTTTGGGTGGAGGGAATTGAGTGTCTTTTGTCTTTGTTTTTTCTGGCTGCCTGCTTTCTCTGAGCTTTGGAGAAGTAGTTCTTTTTTCTAGTCTTCTGTTTCCAAGTGTAAGGACAAAGAGATCAGATAGTAAGTTATATGGTTTCTTTTCTTTGGTATTTGCATGAATATAAGTGCTGGAGTGCTTTGATTTGTATTCTTTTTGAATAAGGCTGTTTATTCAATATTCTTTTAAGCAATTGACCCTGTGTTGTATCATCTTAATACAGAGAGAACATTTGTACTTATTTTTCTTTCTTTTTATATAAAGCTTTCTTTTAAGACCTGTTGGAGTTTTTCTTTACTTCAGGGAAATTGAGTCTGTACTCACCAGGGAATTGGTGGGAGGAAGAAATCAAGGGGAGATTTGTGTGTTGGATCGCTAGCCTGATTTTGCATTCCCTCTGGGGAAATAGGAAAGTACTTTTGTTTCCAGGATTGGGAACGGAGAGGGGGAGTCCCTCTGTGTAGTTTCACAGAGCTTGTGTCTGTGTATCTCTCCAGGAGCACCTGGAGGGGGGAAGGGAAAAAGGATTATTTCCCTTGGTTGTGAGACTCAAGGGATTTGGGTCTTGGGGTCCCCAGGGAAGGTTTTTCAGAGGGACCAGAGTGCCCCAAAACACTCTAATTTTTTGGGTGGTGGCAGCAGGTACCAGGTCCAAGCTGGTAGCTAAGCTTGGAGGTTTTCATGCTAACCCCCATATTTTGGACGCTAAGGTCCAAATCTGGGACTAAGGTTATTACAACCTGACCATTACATAAAAAAAAAAAACAACACAACACACAAAACTGTCTAGCTTACGGAACGTTTTTTGAAAGTGTGGATTTGCATAAGTCAGGTTTGTGTAACCCAGGGAGCATCTGTATGAACATCACAATATCATAGATTACTGAAACTGAAACAACTAAGAAAATTCAAGTTATGTTTCACTATTTGTTTGTTTACTTTTTATCTCCTCAGTTTGGCAATGAAAATGCATTTAGTCTTTAATCAATTTCACAGTTATTTATTGTCAATTTTTGTTTGAAGTTCGTAATGAAGCAATGTTTAGATTACAATATTTGTAATATTGTATATGTTTGAAGGCAATTATTATTGGAATGTTTTTTTAAAAAACCATGAACACGTTTTCATCGGTCTTTGGTTAAGAAAGACCTGTTTTTAAAAAAGATTTAGAAATTTAGATTTAGAAAAAGAAAGAATTTAGAAAACACTGCGTCACTTGGAATTTCCTGGCATTTACATATTTTGCCTCATATTTAGCATTATGTTAAGGTCATTACTATATTAAATATGTAATAAACAGAAATTAAGAATTACCAGAAAGATACTCTAACACACCACTTAACACAAGCTGGAACAGAAAAACAATTTGTTCAGATAAGGCAAGATCTGACAAATATTCTTTCAAACAGCCTTTCACTTTGCAATTGTTTTGATTTGATAAACAAAACTTACATTTTATCCTTTGAGATGTTTCATGTTTAATATCTGTACACTACTTAAAAAAAAGGCATAAGTCTAAAAGAATTTGTAGAAATTGTAAAACCAGATGCTGCCTAGTATCAGATTGATCAGTAATAATTTTCTCACATTTACTTAAACAGCGAAGACTCAAAACAAAGAATGCATTAGAACAGAGCTGTACACAGGCTATATCAGAGTCCTAAAATTCAACCTTTGACTGACCTTTTCCTGTAACCTGAGGCTACAAATAAAGTTGCACAACCCTAGGTTCTTGTTGCCGGTGAACTTGAGCAATAAATAGGGCCCTACTAAATTCACGGCCATGAAAATCATGTCACGGACCATGAAATCTTGTCTCTGCCCCGTGAAATCTGGTCTTGTGTATGCTTTTACTCTATACTATACAGATTTCAAGAGGGGAGACCAGCATTTCTCAGATTGGGAGTCCTGACTCAAAAGAAAGTTGCAGGGGGATCACAAGGTTATTTGGGGGGGAGGTGTCACGGTATTGCTACCCTCACTTCTCCGCTGCCTACAGAGCTGGGTGCCTGGAGAACAGCAGCCGTTGGAGTAAGAGTAGCAATATTGTACCCATGCCATCCTTACTTCTGCGCTGCTGCCTTCAGAGCTGGACAGCCCGAGAGCGATGGCGGCTGACTGAGGAAATTGACCAAAATGGACCATGAATTTGATAGAAATAGCTTATCGATAGGGCACTATCTATCAAAGAGACTAGAAAAATAAGGAATGCAATGGCTGCGTACATGTATAGGTGTGATCATCAAGCATTTGGCAAGCAGACAACGTGGTCCTTCATATATCAAAGTGGGTGCCCTAGATTTGCATGGAAGATGTGCTTATGTGCCATAAGAATGCAAAACTAATTTCTTCAAGTTAGCAGTCCCACAATAAAGTTTTCATATGTATGCTATACATTAGAAAACCTAATAAACAGATCAGTCTCTTTGTCCTATAGGCCAGGAAGAAAGAGAGCCAGAAACATTTTTTTATTTTATTTTAAATACTTAGGCAGCGTTCATATGCTGTGGTAGGCTAGTGAATACGCATCAGATCCGTTCCTTGTTTTGTATTCAGAGTGCATTCTGCTTCCTCTGGTAACAAATATAGGGTTTTAGCATTTTTTACTTGCTAACCTCCCAACCTTCACACCAGCCCAACTACAGCAGAGTGAACTTGATTCTGTTGTGGTTCTGTGCATGAACAGAACTAAATTCTGAGTGCCGAGGCAAATCTATCCTCAGTTTTACCTGTGTAACCTTCCTGAAAAGAAGGATTTGCATCAGTGAGACTGGGAATCTAGTTTGACCTGCAGAAGCTTTATCAGAGACCATGCTCATGGGAGGGAAAAAACTCATCTTAATTCTCAGATCCCAGCTTGACTCCACAGGATTAATGGTTAGGGAGGAGTATAAAAATATTGCTTGTGCATGTAGGGTTGTAATCAGGAAGACCGAAACACAACTGGAGTTGCAGCTAGTAAGGGATGTGAAGGGTAACAAGAAGGGTTTCTATAGCTATGTTAGGAACAAGAAAAAGGTCAAGGAAAATGTAGGACCCTTAGCGAATGGGGAAGGCAACCTAGTGACAGATGATGTGGAAAAACCTGAAGTACTCCATGCTTTTTTTGCCTCAGACTTCACAGACATATGCAGCTCCCATACTGCTGTCCTGAGCAACACAGATGGGGAGGTGAGCAGCCCTCAGCGGTGAAAGAACAGGTTAAGAACTATTCAGAAAAGCTGGAAATGTACAGATCCCTGGGTCCAGATCTAATGCATATGAGGGTGCTGAGGGAATTGGCTGACGTGATTGCAGAGCCATTGGCCATTATCTTTGAAAACTCGTGGTGATCGGGGGAGATCCAGGACGATTGGAAAAAGGCAAAGATAGTGCCCATCTTTAAAAAAGGGAAGAAGGAGAACCAGGGGAACTACAGACCGGTCAGTCTGAACTCAGTCCCTGGAAAAATCATGGAGCAGGTCTTCAAGTAAAACCATTTTGAAGCACTTGGAGAAGAGGAAGGTGATCAGGAACAGTCAACATGGTCAAGGTCAAGTATTCATTAAGGTCAAGTATTGCCTGACCAACCTGATTGCTTTCTATGATGAGATAACTAGTTCCGTGGCTATGGTGAAAGCAGTGGATGTGATATATCCGGACTTTAGCAAAACCTTCTGATACAGTCTCCCACAATATTCTTGCCATCAAGTTAAAAAAGTATGGATTGGATGAATGGACTATAAGGTGGATGGAAAGCTGGCTAGAGTGTTGGGCTCAACGGGTAGTGATCAACAGCTCAATGTCTAGCTGGCAGCCTCACGGGTTGTTCCTGCAGCGTGCCCCACAGGTTGATCCTGAGGCTAGTTTTGTTCAACATCTATTAATGATTTGGATGAGGGGATGGACTGCACCCTCAGCAAGTTCACAGATTACACTAAACTGGGGGGAGAGGTAGATAGGCTGGAGGGTAGAGATAGGGTCCAGAGTGACCTAGACAAATTGGACGATTGTGCCAAAAGAAATCGGTTGAGGTTCAACTGGACAAGTGCAGAGTCCTGCACTTAGGACAGAAGAATCCCATGCACTGCTACAGGCTGGGGACCAATTGGCTAAAAAGCAGTTCTGCAGAAAAGGACCTGGGGATTACTGTGGATGAGAAGCTGGATTTGAGTCAGCAGTGTGCCCTTACTGCCAAGAAGGCTAAGTGCATATTTGGTTGCATTAGTAGGAGCATTTCCAGCAGATCGAGGGAAGTGATTATTCCCCTCTATTTGGCACTAGTGAGGCCACATGGTCTGGGGAAGATGAGGTGGGGAGGTAGGGAAAGAAGGGGGGGCAGGGAGATGGCCGGGAGGGGAAGTGGGAGGGGCGAGGTAGGGAAACTGCCTTGAGGTGGCGGGGGAAGGCAGGGAGACAGCCGAGAGGTGGTGGGGTAGGGCGAGGAGACGGTTAAGAGGTGGTCAGGGGGATGGCGGGGGGTGGGGGGCAGAGACACGACTGAGATGCGGCGGGGGGGGAGGTGGCCGGAGGGGGGGCGGGGACGGGGCTGAGAGGCGGCCGGCGGGGAGGTGGCTGAGAGGTGGGGTGGGGGGTGAAGGGGAAACGGCTGAGAGGCGGCTGGGGAGGCTGAGAGGTGGCCCGGAGGGAAGGGGGCGCGGAGACGGTTGCGAGGTGACCGGGGGTGGATGGGGAGGTTGCCCGGGGGGAGGGGCGGGGAGGCGGCAGACGGCTGAGAGGTGGCCGGGGAGAAGGCTGAGAGGCGGCTGGGGACCCCCAGATCCGGGGCGGAGGGCGCAGACGGACACGTAGCCGGGTGCCGGTAGGACCCGGGGACCAAGGCAGCCCCAGAATCTGAGCTCAGACTCGAGGCTTGGCGCACCCGACTCCTCCCCCCGCTGGGCTGCAACCGCCACCCGGAGTCAGTTACCGCACGTGGTGTCCGCACGCTGCCTCCGCGAACGCGAGGTGCCCGGGGCAAGAGTCGAAGAGAGGCGCTTGCGCACGCGCCTCCCCATCACTCCGTGCCCGGGGCAAACCCGGAAGCGGAAGCGCGCTTACTTCCGGCGGACGGAGTTGGGCGGGGCGGACAGTGGCTCCCAGTTTCCGATTCCGCGCCTCGGCAGGCGGAGGTCGCGCGGCTGGTTGGCTGCGCTCCCGGGGGCCGCCGCTGCCGTGCCCAGCCCCGCGCGGGGCCATGCTGCTGCCGTCCGACGTGGCCCGGCTGGTGCTGGGTGAGTCCGGGGGCCGGGCGGGTCACGTCTCCCGCTCCGCTGGCCTCGCCCGCCGGGCGGGACCGGAGCTGCAGCGCCCGCTTGTATCAGGGCGGGGGCCGCGAGGGCGCCGGGCTGCAGCCGTCGGTCCCTGGGGCAGAGGCCTCACAGGCACCGGGGCTGTTCGACGTGCCCTGCTCAGCAACCAGCGCAAACTGGCTGCGTGCAGGAGGCGTGGCCCTACCGCGGCAGGAGCAGACCTGCGCCCCCTGCCTTTGGGGGCGCGTTATGGGGGCCCCACGGGGCCAAAGGCTGCCGCACACGGCAGTTGTTTATACAGCTTCTCTGTTGTTACTGGTTAGCCACTGACAGCGTGGTCAGGGCTGTGGAAAATGCAGAAATACAGAGCTCCTTTGCCAATGGTTCTTCCCTACTGTGCCCTCGTGTTGCAACAGAAAAAAGACTCTCGACTGCCCTCCCACCTAGCCCTAAAGAAAGAGAGTAACACTGACCTTCCCTGTATCTGGTTGCAACACCCAAACTAAGAACACGTTTCTGCCATATAGATTTTACTACCTGTGGCCCTGCCTTCACACAGTTGGTGTAATGCAAAAAGACCTGTCAAGATGCAAACTGACAGGTGAAGCTACATTAATAGGCTATATCTTAACTTGGGGGGAGCCTGTGCTATCCCAAAAAGTGTAATCCACATTTATAAAGGTCGTATTTTCTTGTATCTTTCTACGAAACGAAATAGGGTGAATGAGGTCTAACTAAACTTCTGATTACTAGAAGAATTATGTAGATCAGAATATCTAGACTGTCAAACTTTCACTGAGCATCTAGTGTCTCTATGATTTGGACTAAGGGTCTTGAAATTTGGAACATGCTCTTTGCCATCCTTATTAAAATTATTATAATGTATAAGCTATTATTATAAGCCTCTGAAAAAATTCAGCTCAGACATGCTCAGTAGAAACTTGATAGAGTTTGGCAGCTACTTTCCCTGAAGAGTCCATTTTCATTGAGTGTGGTCCATCCCCTCCAAGCTCTTTGTGCTGATCAGATGGCATGTTTCATTCCTACTGAGCATAGGTCATTGACTGGTGAGTGTAACTGGTCCTGCTTCTGTGCCAATCTGCAGAGGACACAAGTTGTTACAGCCCTCACCTAGAGAATTGTGGCTTTTTAGTTCAAACTGTAGCAGCTCATACTTTGTGTCTGGAAGTCTCCAGTTCAGTCCCTTCTATGTCAGACAAGATGGTGGTCATTACACATACTCCAGCCCAGGGCTGCAGAGACTGAGGAGGACTTTCCCTGCAGTTGTTCTTCAGGGGGCTGCTATAGTGCCCTGAACCAGAACTGAGAACAGAAAGACTGTCTCTCTTGTGCTCTCAACAACCACAACCCCCGGCACTTGTTGAAATCGCCATAGAAAAGCCCCTGGGGACATAAATAATTTTGTATTCAGGGTTTGGTGATGTGCAGTAAATAAGGCCTGGAGAGCCACACACTGAACCACAAGGATAAAACAAAATAATGGATAACTGCTCATTAAGTGAGCACTGTTCATCCAGTATGCTGAATAAGGCAGGGATCCTGTAGAAAAAAATAGTATATGATGATTTAATTAAAGATTGTATCATAACACCATTTGCGACACCATGTAGGACCCAGCCACACCATCAGAGGCTCATTCACCTGCACATCTACTAATGTGATATGTGTCAGCAATGCCCCTCTGCCATGTGCATTGGCTAAACCAGACAGTCTTTATGTAAAAGGATAAATGTACACAAATCAGACATCAGGAGTGGTAACATACAAAAGCCAGTAGGAAAATATTTCACTCTCTCTGGACACTCAATAATAGATTTTAAAATAGCCATTTTTCAACAAATAATCTTCAAACAGACCTCAAAGAGAAACTGCTGAGCTATAATTCATGTGCAAATTTAGCACCATCAGTTTGGGCTTGAACAGGGACTGGGAGTGGCTGGCTCACTATAAAAGTAATTTTCCCTTTCTTGGTATTGACACCTCATCAATTATTGGGAGTGGACAACATCCACCCTGACTAAATTGGCTTTCAACATTGGTTCTCCACTTGTAAGGTAACTCCATTCTCTTCATGTGCCAATATATATTTATGCCTGTATCTGTAATTTTCACTCCATGCATCTGGAGAAGTGGGTGTTTTTACCCATGAAAGCTTATGCCCAAACAAATCTGTTAATCTATAAGGTACCACCGGACTCCTCATTGATATCATAACACACGTATGTAATTGGGCAAGAGCAACCTTAATCCTGGTATTTCATAACTTTTGAGTGTTTGATTTTGCAACTTTAATGTTCTTTGACCATAGCTCTCTCTGTGTGTGTGTGGGTGTTGTAAGCATATAGTCATCCTATGCAGCTATGGATATGTTTACATTGCATTTTAAAACCTGTGGTAGTGAGGCTTGGGTTTATATACTTGAGCTCGCGCTGCAGTTCAGCTCAGGCTTTGAAACCCCCCCTCTTGCCCAGAATTCAGAGCCCAACCTCCAGCCCGAGCCTGAATGATAAACATCTGTTTTTAGTGCAGTGGCATAAGCCCGAGTCTATAGACTGACCAGGGCTCTGAAACTCCCTTTCGTGCATTTTAAAATGTAGTGAAGACACACACGGTGTTTCAGGAAGTCATAGAGAGAGTAATGGTGTGGCTGGATTTTTAAAAAATATCTGAATAATATTGACATCAAAACACAGAATTACAGGCTGTACCGGTAGTGTTACACAGCTCTTCATGATGTTAACTAATCATCTTTAGGACCAAGTACAAATATTTCCATGATGTATAGCATTGCAAGAATTAGCTTCAGTGAATTATGGGGTTTTTAATTTTTATTTGATGCATCATATGTTGAACGCTGGTGTGGACCAGAAAGTGAAGAAGACTTTGATTTGATCTGATCTTTCTGTCAGTTCTAGGAATGGTATTTAATAAGAGACAAATTGGAGGTAGATGTTTGGAACTGGAATCCCATCAGAGACATTAAAATAGAATGGCTATAGCACCATCCAGCGTAGCACAGGGGCAGGTCTGCTCTGGCATGGAATAAACAAAATGACATACTGTACTAACTTTCATGATTCTGTGTTCTGAATTCTATATATAAATTACTCTTTTTAATGCCTGAAGGAATTTCCGCATTAAAATGGAAGTTAAATAATTATACACACTTCCTAAAGGCTGGAAATATTTAGGGGGAAGTAATAACTGTCTATTTCACATTAAAGTAACTAATGGGATCTGAGGGTATGTCTACACTATGAAATTAGGTCAGTTTTATAGAAGTCGATTTTATACAGTCTATTGCGTATGTCCACACTAAGTGTATTAAGTCGACGGAGTGCGGCCTCACTACAGTGGCTAGCATTGACTTACAGAGCAGTGCACTGTGGGTAGCTATTCCACAGTTCCCACAGTCTCCACTGCCCATTGGAATTCTGGGTTTAGCTCCCAATGCCTGATGGGGCAAAAACTTTGTCACGGGTGGTTTTGGCTACATGTCATCAGGCCCCTGCCCCTCTCTTCCGTGAAAGCAATGGCAGACAATCGTTTTGCGCCTTTTTTCCGGGGTCCCGTCTGCCGGATCCGCTCTGCCTGCGTACCTGATTGGAACCCCAGGCAGGTAGCAGGCTGAGCTGCTCAACCCGCTGCCGGTCCGGAGCTCCGTCCGCCGGCTCCTGCCAGCCAAGGGTCCCGCTCAGCTGGCAGACCTCGATGAGGTCGATCAGGGGTGCCTGGACAGACCTGGCTATCCTCTTAGAGCACCGAATGCGAGTGACTCAAGGTCATTCTCTTCTTTAAGTTTCATCTCACAGAGATACAGTCCTGCCTGGAATATCATGCGAGCTGGAGGCTTCTGCCTCAGGCTGCTCTCTCAGACGATATTACCGCACAATTGCACCTATCCCAGCCTGCCCCTTGCTCCCATGGCTCATGAAGCCTGGACAGTAGTAAGGAGTAGTTCAACTTGTGGAATAACAAATCCAGAATGAAGGATTGCACTCTCTGGGCCATGTTAAGATCATTTCAGAGTCCTAGATAGCATTTAGTCACTATAAAAGGCTTAATGAAAATTTTCCCCTGCTCCTAACAAAAATGTTAGTTTAGGAGAGCATTTGAAAGAGTAAGGAACCCGGGACTATAACTTAGAGCTTCCATATTATTTAACTCATAATTGTTGTAATTCAGAGTAAAATTTCACAGTGCAGTCTGTTCTGAGACTAAAAATGCAGGAGGGGAGTCAGAAAAAGGAACAGTGATCTGTTTCCGCCCGGTTTCGAACCAGGGACATTCCGCATGTTAGGTGAACGTGATAATCACTACACTATGGGACGTCTCTTTTTTTGCCACAGACTTTGCCAAATGCACAGGAATGTTTTCTCTGGCTACAGAAACTACCTAATGCAATGTCTATATCTATGGCCTTCCTGCTCACAAAGTGGTCATGCCCCTACCCAAGGCTGACACAGCACGAACTGCATGTGACATAGTGACCTGGCTCGGGCAGGATTGCTAGCAAGGCATGATATCTTTGCCGTTAAGCAAACACAGCAATTCTTTCCTGGCCTCTGCCACTAAATGCCTCCATGCATTATGCTGTGCCCTATCAGTGCGGGAGGATTGCATGAGCTCGGAAAACATGTCATTGTGAATGCATTTTTTTCGCCTTCTAATCTGCAATAACCTTAGAGACGGAGATGATGGGGGAGCGTATAAATATTCTGGGGGGACTGCATGGTCACCAGTGCTGCTGAGTTTGCCACACTGGCCAAACAGGAAATTCAAAAGTTCCCGAGGCTTTTCCTGTGTACCTGGCTAGTGCATCTGAGTTCAAAGTGCTGTCCAGAGTAGTCACAATGGAGCACTCTGGGATAGCTCCTAGAGGCCAATACCATCGAATTGCAGCCACACTGCCCCAAATTCGACCCAGCGATGTCGATTTCAGCGCTAATCCCCTCGTTGAGGAATACAGAAATCCATTTTAAGAGCCCTTTAAGTCGACAAAAATGGCTTAGTCGTGTGGGCAGGTGCAGGGTTAAATCGATCTAACGCTGCTAAATTCAACCTAAACTCATAGTGTAGACCAGGGCTTAGGTGCAGAGCTGCACAAGAGACTATTGATATGTCTACTGAATATGAAGTTTACAGCATGGAAATATATTACTTTTCCAATTATGCCATCTACCAGAAATGTTCATCTTTTTAAAGAAATCTGAACATGTTTTAACGTTGCTCATGTTTTTTCTGTTTTGGAACTGTTATATATGCACGTAGAATCTTGATTATTGTATGGCAGTGCATTTTATAAAAAATTACTGTAGAGTTCAATTTAATTTAAAACTGGAATTTTGGGCTAATGTATAGAGCTTGCATGGATATAATAGCAGTTATCTGCAGATTTGCTGGACTCTGGATATAAAATTTGGATCCGCATCCATCCACGATCTGCAAACGTGGTCCGTGGATATCTGCAGATTTGCAGGCTCTTTTATGTATTGCTCAGATTGTCAATCCTTTCTGGCAGTAATTTTATTTTCTTGTCTATAGAGAGCTATGCACAGCTTTGTTTCTGTATAAACAGTAATAGTTATAGACTCATAGACTCATAGGTCAGAAGGGACCAATCTGATCATCTAGTCTGACCTCCTGCACAAGGCAGGCCACAGAACCCCACCCATCCAATTTTATAACAACCCCTATCCCAGGACCGAGTTATTGAAATCCTCAAAATTGGTTTGAAGACCTCAAGCTGCAGAGAAACCACCAGCAAGCGACCCGTGCCCCACACTACAGGGGAAGGCGAAAAACCTCCAGGGCCCCTGCCAATCCGCCCTGGAGGAAAATTCCTTCCCGACCCCAAATATGGCGATCAGCTAAACCCTGAGCATGTGGGCAAGAGTCACCAGCCAGCACCCAAGAAGGAATTCTCTGCAGTAACTCAGTTCCCATCCCATCCAACATCTCCCCGCAGACCACTGAGCAGACCTATCTGGTGGTAATCCAAGATCAATTGCCCAAATTAACGATCCTATCATAACATCCCCTCCATATACTTATCAAGCTTTGTCTTAAAGCCAGGAAAGTCTTTTGCCCCTACTACTTCCCTTGGAAGGCTATTCCAGAACTTCACTCCCCTAATGGTTAGAAACCTTCGTCTAATTTCAAGTCTAAACTTCCTAATATCCAGTTTATATCCATTCATCCTCGTGTCTACATTAGTACTAAACTTAAATAATTCCTCTCCCTCCCTAACGTTAACCTCCCTGATATATTTATATAGAGCAAGCATATCCCCCCGCAGCCTTCTTTTGGCCAGGCTAAACAAGCCAAGCTCTTTGAGTCTCCTTTCATAAGGCAGTTTTTCCATTCCTCGGATCATCCTTGTAGCCCGTCTCTGAACCTGTTCCAGTTTGAATTCATCCTTCTTGAACATGGGACACCAGAACTGCACACAGTATTCCAGATGGGGTCTCACCAACGCCTTATATAACGGTACTAACACCTCCTTATCCTTGCAGGAAATACCCCGCCTGATGCATCCCAAAATCGCATTTGCTTTTTTAACAGCCGTATCACATTGGCGACTCATAGTCATCCTGCTATCAACCAGTACCCCAAGGTCCTTCTCCTCCTCCGTCGCTTCCAACTGATGCGCCCCCAACGTATATCCAAAATTCTTATTATTAATTCCTAAATGCATAACCTTGCACTTTTCACTATTGTATTTCATCCTATTTCTATTATTCCAGTTTACAAGGTGGTTCAGATCTTCCTGAATAGTATCCCTGTCCTTCTCCGTGTTAGCAATACCCCCCAGCTTCGTGTCATCCGCAAACTTTATTAGCACATTCCCGCTCTTTGTGCCAAGGTCAGTAATAAAAAGATTAAATAAGATCGGTCCCAAAACCGATCCTTGAGGGACTCCACTAGTGACCTCCTTCCAGCCTGACAGTTCACCTTTCAATACGACCCTCTGGAGTCTCCCCTTTAACCAGTTCCTTATCCACCTTACAACTTTCATATTCATTCCCATCTTTTCCAATTTGACTAAGAGTTCCCCGTGCGGAACCGTGTCGAACGCCTTACTGAAATCTAGGTAAATTGTATCTACCGCATTTCCTTTCCTGGTACTAATAATTGGTTTTAGTCTGAAAGTAGCTTTATTTGGATTTATGTAGCGCAATGTCAGCAATATTATATGCCATTTTTTTTATTTTTTTATTTTTTACAGTTAGGGACATGTTTGGAAAAGGAGCTATTCTTTCAAAATATAACTTATTTTCTTTAGTTTTTGTCAATTGAGTCCGTAGATAATTGCTATATGAGCGTGCTTAATTAATATGTTTAGAGGAACTTTGACATCTACCAAGTGTAGCATGGAAAAGCAATTAAAAAAACTGCAAAACTTTCTGTCTTATCTGTTGCAGGGTATTTACAACAGGAAAAGCTTTTAGCCACCTGCCGTGAATTTATATTGGAAAGCTCAGATTTAAAGGAATATGCTGAGCACTATACAGAGGAAGGATTTGTTCCAGCCTGTTTACTGGTGAGTTAATCTTTACAGCATACAAGATAAAGTTACGCTGTGGTATAGTCTGAAAATCTCTCCTAAATAATTTATTATTAGTCCACACAGACTTCTGCACTACTACATAGCATCTACCACTCAGACACTGTTCCAAATGTTTCAGTAGTTTGAAATAGTAACCTCTCTCTCTCTTTTTGGCATCCCATAAAGCACTCTATGTGCACAGCTGTCTCAATCCTACATTGCTGATAATACTGAAGGATAGATATCTAAAAGAGTAAAATATGCAGATGGTATTGAGAATGTTTAATTCAATCTGTTTTGTAGCTGTGAGCATGGAGTTACTTTTGTTAAAGTATTGCAAGAAACTACATTGATTACAGGCCTACTACAATTATTTAAAGTATTATTTATTAGGAGTATGACAACCTTTGTATCGTGTAGATGTAACATTTAATTACAGTCTGTTCCACATAAATACTAACTTGAATTAGATAAATCAGTTTCACTTAAAGATCTCAAATGTGTGCATACTTACCAGCACAACTAGAAGTCTGGTGAATGCATTAATTCTTTTCCAGTTTGACAACTGTAACGCTTCTGCACTTACTACCCTTATCTATTCCAGCTGAGGTGCAATTTATCTATAGTCTTGTCACTCATGATTTGTTTATTAACTATGCATGTAAATGTAAATACATGTTAACTCTCTCACTTCAATGGCTGCCCTTTCTAATGCACTCAAAATGAGGTTTTGACTAGCATTCCAAGTGCAATGGCTTTGATTTTTGTACGTGCAACTTTGATATTCATATTTGCACCTACTCACAGCTTGCATTCTATTTTTCTAATACACCATTTGATAACTGTGAATTCTTGGCCTGCAATATTCTAGATTGGTGGAAGTCTCTCCCTTATGAGATCCATGTTTCTGACACACCAACTCAAAAAAAGAGCTTAAAACGTTTTATCTAGTTATAAGCATTTAATTAGTCATGTTGCTAATAGCCTACTGGGCTGTCTGAATTTCAGTTCTGAATTCAGCTGCGGCCAGTAAGAATTAGATAAATAAACAAAGGGGAGAGAAAAAGATTATGTGGTTTATTAAAGTAAATTATAATGAAATATTCTTTTATTTTAAACTTTTAAGATGGAAAATATATAGACTATTTTCCTTTTATTGGCAATATTTTTTTTTTCTGTTTCTAAATGCAAGTGATGTTAGGAAATTCCATAGGACCAAAATCTCATTAGAATTCACATGCTTTATAATTCAAGAGAGCTTTTAACAAGTATCAGGACTATAAGTGATTACCAATATCAAACTAGACAAGAAGCTGAAACTAAGGATAGTGGTAATTTGAAAATCCTAATTCTGTGTGTCACCTAAAATCATGGTGTAATGAGACAGATGCAGATGGTTTGCTTTAAAATTATTTAAAACTCTCACTTTTGGCAGCAACTCTCCTGAGGTGTCTGTTCTCTTAGCAACATGTTGTACTGCCTCAGGCTGATGGCCTTTACTTGCGTGCATGTTGCAGCTATTTCCTAACAACCAAAAATGACACTGCCTAACTTTCTCCTGCCTCTGGCTCTATTATCCCATAATAACAAGAGCAAATTAAAGCAAGTTAGTGTATTCTTGGTTGATATGTCCTGGAATGGCTACTCTGCAGAAGGCTGTATGCTTGAAAATTACGGTTATTGTTGAGGAATGCGTTTTGTCCCCAGGTTGCACTTTTTGCAGTCCCGAGAGAGCAGCATAAGCAGGGTAATCTACATCTATTTGTGTCCAAGTCTACATGGTGTAGATCCTAAAGAACTACAAGAACTGAATGTGTTAGGACTCAGTCTTTTTCAACATTTAAGTATTGTAATAGAAGAAGTAAAGTGTAGGTTGCTGCTGAAGATTCTTTAATCTAATACTGATCATTTTTTTTCTTTCAGTCTTTGTTTGGAAAAAATTTGACAACCATTCTTAATGAGTATGTAGCCATGAAAACAAAAGGTAAGCATTGAGGGTCAGACATCTGTTGTATAGCACTTCATTTCATTTATCTATTTAGGTTGTAAACTCTTTGGAGTAGAGACAGGCTCTCTCTCTCTCTGTTCCTAGCACAATCCCCAGTCTAGATTGGGACTTTGAGGTTCTATCACAACACAAATGATTGTTAATTTGATCAGAGTTTTAAAAAAAAGATGTCTGTTATCGTAGCTAGTAATTGTGGGCATGCTTTCTCACTAAAAATGTGAACAGAATCTTTAATATAGCAATGGACAGAAGTGTATGTTAGGCATAAAGTAAATGAAGGTTCATGATAATAGAGTTGTACTGTTTGTATATAGAAAAATAACCAGAGGAGACTTGCAGTGCATGTGTGAAATTTGGCTTCCCTGTCTTGATTTCCTTAAGTTATCTTTAAAAAGTTCAAAATGAATTATTAACATTTTGTGTGGCTAGGAGAGAGAAAAGTGCAACTTTTTTTTTTTTAAATGCAACTAATGAGAGTCTGCCTTCCACCTAGTTTTGTTCACCGTTGACGTCTGTGCAAGTGACTAGACTTAGTTCTGATGGTGCTTTGTGAGACTTGGGTGGGGGCATACAGTGTAGTTAAATGTATGACCTTTGATCTCTATGTAAAGAATTGCCATGTCTTGAATATTTTTGTGATGTTGTTTTACTCACTTCTCTGACTGTAAACTCAGCTAATAAAGTGAGTATGAACTAGGTATTTTAATGTAGTATGGAATTAAAAAAGGTGTGGACTTGATTCTGAGAGCTGTTTAGTATCTACAATCTACAGTTACTGGGAAATCCAAGTATTCAGGTGCCAACTCAGACCTACTATACACAAAAATTCTAATTTGGATTTTTAGTCTTTTCTGTAATCTTAGCTGCTTGGAGATTCTTCCTTCTCTCCATTTGCTTTTTGAAGATTGTGTGCTCCCCAAATTTCAAGCATATTAATTTCCCTCAGTTATTTATCAAAATGAGCAGTGATTCCTGTAAAAGACTATACATATGCGGTACATTTTTAAAAAATGTGCAGTTATTCCCATAAAAGGCTATAAATATATGGTGAAATTTTCAAAAATAAAGTACCTGAATAATTTAAAGGTGTAAATCCAATTTTTAGAAGTGACTTAGGCACTAAGGGCTTGGCTACACTGGAGAGTTGCAGCACTGGTGGTGGGTTTACAGCGCTGCAACTTAGTAACTGTCCACACCTGCAAGGCACATCCAGCGCTGCAACTCCCTGGCTGCAGCGCTGGCTGTACACCTGGTCTGCTTGGGGTGTAACGATTGCAGCACTGGTGATGCAGCACTGCTCATCAAGTGTGGCCACCAAAAGCGCTGTTATTGGCCTCCAGGGTATTAGGAGGTATCCCAGAATGCCTCCTACAACATACTATACTCCCAGAATGCTCAATAAACTGGAAGAATGGCTGAACTCCGAGCTCCCCCAAACTGCTTATTTAAAAAACAAACACAGCTCCTGTTTGCTGAGCGAGCGGAGGCAGGCAGGGGAATTGCTTTGGAATGTTCACAGCTGTTTGCTTGAAGACAGAAATGACAGGCTCACACGGCAGAGGGGGAGGGGGAAGTCCGTGTTGAGCAGATGCTTATGTGGTCTGACGGCTATTTAGCAGTGCATAATTTGCATTTAGTGAATGAGAGGGGTGGGGGAAGGCGTCAGAACTTTTAAAATGATTCAGGGTAGGTGCTGTGTGTCTTCCAGTCCTTAGAACTTGCAAGGCAGGGAGCTGAGAACAGTGTCAGCTCCAAAAATCCACTCTCTCTGTCTCCCCCACGCTCCCTGTCACACTCCACCCCACCCCCCTGTTTTGAAAAGCACGTTGCAGCCACTTGAACGCTGGGATAGCTGCCCATAATGCACCACTCCCAACAGCGCTGCAAATGCTGCAAATGTGGCCATACTGCAGCGCTGGTAGCTGTCAGTGTGGCCACACTGCAGCGCTTTCCCTACACAGCTGTATGAAGACAGCTGTAACTCCCAGCGCTGTACAACTGTAAGTGTAGCCATACCCTAAGACTATAGACTTGTAATGCCTAAGGGCATGGCTACACTTGCAGATGTAGAGTGCTGTGAGTTAAACCAGCCCTCGGAGACTGCAGCAGGGATAGTGCTGCAGTGCGTCCACATTGTCAGATTCAAACACACTGGCATGGCCACATTAGCAGCTCTTGCAAGGGCCACAGAGAGCAGTGCATTGTGGTAGCTATCCCAGAATGCAAGTGGCTGCAACGTGCTTTTTGAATGGGGAGGGTGGGGTGGAGTGTGACAGAGAGTGTGTTGTGTGTATGGGGGGGGGGAGAGAGTGTGGGTTTTTGGGGGTCTGAGAGCATGTCAACATGCTGTCTTGTAAGTTCAGATAGCAGCAGACCCCTGCTTCTCTCTCTCACACACAGCATTCCCCAGTAATGGTTTGCTTTGTCCTGGAGCAGATAAGCATTCCGGCTGTCAGAAACGGAGCTTTGAAAGGACATATGCACATTCTTGCAGTGATTCCAAAACAATGACAAGAGTGGCCACTTGACTTAAGGGGATTATGGGACTTTTCCGGACGTCGATCAGAGTGCAGTAATGCAACACCTTGTTCGCAATGATGCCTGGGCATTCAGCCAAGGCGCAACAAGCGTTATGTTTCTCGTGGAGGTGGATTACCCTGGAGCTCTCCAGCTGCAGAGTCCAGGTGCTCTAAGTGTCTTGCCAGTGTGGACGAGTCGGGAGTTAGGGCGCTTGTGGCTGATTTAATGCTCTCTAACTTGCAGGTGTAGCCATGCCCTAACTGACTTTTGACAATGAGACTTAGGCTTCTAAGTTGCTTAGGTACATCTGAAAATTTTACTTAGTGTTTACCTCTTGATCATATTACACTAGTTTTCTGATACGTCTTCTCTCAAGCTACCTATTTTAGCTCTCTGAAGAATGTGTTCATGTTTTATTTTATTTTTTTTAGAAACCACAAATGAAGTTCCAGCAATTATGTCATCTTTGTGGAAGAAGTTAGACTATACTCTTTCTCAGATCAGGTAATTTGTATGTTGAAATCAAGAATAGGGGACTTTCCTTTAAAGTGAGACTATCTACAGCCTAGCTTTCCTTTACTTCATTTTCACATTTTACGAATATACTGTCGACACACACTGACTAAGGGTAATGAGGATATTTTTTATGTTTATTTTTCTCTGTGAATTGGCAGGGAAAGAATCTGCATTTGGCACTAAAATGGTTGGGTGGGAATCTCAAAACTGTTCAAGCTCCGTTTATGCTAGCCAGAGAAATCAGATAGGGAGGTGCTAGTGTGGTTTCCATGGCCTATATAGATATGGCCTTACTGTCATACAACACAGTACTGTAGTTGCTGTGGTTATTGGTTCCAAAATTCAACCTAATTTCACAGTAGATCCCACCTAAAGAACTTAATCAATATTAATCATGCTGCAGCCAGAAACATTGACTAGCGCATAAACTAGTAAATGCATAACTATAGAATGATCCTTCTTAAGCTTAGGTGTCTCTAGTGTGTTTTCTATTTATTTTGACTGTTCTATCTTATTTTGTAGGAGTATGCAGAATTCTGCAGGATTTTCTGCTAATCAAAGGAGTAGGTATCTAATTTAATCATATGGATGTAATAAATGGGGTTCAGGTTCAGAACTGGTTTTGATTGAGGCATACCTCTCCTCAAAAGAGTATCAGTCTTGTGGTTTTGATAGTCTTCATACTCACTCCTAAAACTAGATTTTAATTTTCTGCTCCCTTAAACTTATTTAATTGACATTTCAAAGGGTAACTGAAGACATGACCAATCCAATTGCAGTCTAGTCTCACTAGAAAGTGGAAGAACAATATAAACAGAAAGCTTGTCTAGAATTATTCACCTCTTTGGAAGATCTACCAATTGAATTTTTAAACAGCAAAGTTCTTTTATTTCGACAATCACTAGAATAAACTCCATGCCTTACAAGTCTTTAATCAGAAACGTTTGTGAGAAAAATAAATGTTAAATACAGGTATTGTTTGCTCTTGAATCTCAGAATCCCATTGCCTATATTGGACATATTTACAGTGTTTGTTGTTCTGGGAATCGCTTACAGCTTAAGTTTGTCAGGCTTGGTTTACATACAGCGTACATACCGGTTTCACTATTTGAGTTAGAGGTGTGGGTTTTACACAGTAAAATTTGTACAGCCTGTAGTGTGGATGCAGTTATGCCGTAATAAAAATGCCCATAAACGTACAGAAATAAACTACATTGATACAAACACCTTTATGCTGGTTTAATTTTGCCTACCCTAGTTAGCTGTACTGCTTTAACTGTATTGGTTTCAAACTAACATAGTTAAAGCCATACAAAAACTGTGTGTAGACAAGCTCTTGCAGAAGGTACTGTACTCTTAGGCCCCATTTCTTTTCTCCTTCTCTGCTAAAAGAGCAGTTGGTCCTGTTGGGGTGCCCATAATTACATCTTCAAGTAATGGTGACTACTGCCTGGAAAATCAACTGCCTCTTGAAAATATCCAGTAATGAATCTCATTGTAGCCTTAACTTTCCTCAGCACGTACAAGAAATGGAATTGCAGAAATGAAAAGGCAGAGAATACTTCAGTCAGCTCCTCCAAGCTCAGGACTGTTGTCTGTAGCCCACCAGTCAGGACAACTTAATTCCTCTTGTATGGCACCTACCCAAATTATTCACAGACCTACAGTAAATCAAAATGTGTCACAGACAAGATTGAATATGTTGTTTGCACACCAGTCCCAAACACAGGAAAATAATGTCAGCAGTAAGTAAAATTTGTTACTGTTTTTTTTATTTAATTTATGTACACAAATGGAATTATTTTATAATGTGTAATAGTCATCCTACACAAAAGATAGCTTGCTTTGAGAAATTCCTGCTTTGCATATTCTTACTAGTGTCCAGACCAAGTCAAGATGTTAGAATAAGATGATTGCACTGTGAAGAGATTGTTTTTAATTTGCATATTGGCTGTGGTTCCATGTATGTTGGTGGCTCACAGATGCATAAAATAATTTGTGTTCAGATCCTTCCACGTGCGCCTAGCATCCTCAGAAAAGATGGTTAGCAACTTGAATCGTATCTGCATGTTTTTGTCTGGATTTTGTAAATAGAATGCTGTGCTTTGTATGGTGATACCAGATTACATTTAATCTAGTCACAAGAGGAGTAGGGATTGGAAATTAGATACTAATAGGGATATTAATGTGCAATCCCAGTTTCCTTTAGCACCTTAAGAAGCTTCATTAGAAAAGATGTAGGTGTCACCCATATTCTTTTTTTAAAGCAGGTGATTCTATACATATTCTAGTTCCTGGGCCTCAAGAACGAAAATTTAATTCAAGCTTGCTATCTCCAGGAAGACGAAAAAGGTGAATGTTCCTTTTATAATTTGTGCAACATGCTTGTCTTGAACATGAGGTTCTTTGGAACACAAAAATTGCAATACTGGATCAGACCCAAGGCCCATCTAATCCTATATCTGACAGTAGCCAGTACCAGATGCTTCAGAGGTAGGTATAATTAGACAGATGTGGGGAAATCTGCCCTTTTACCCTGCAAGTAGGTCTCGTCCTGATCTCTGGTAGTTAGAGAAGCTTAAACCTTGAAGGATGAGATTTAATATACTTTCCAGAATTTGTTAGCATTAGTTATGATAACTGAATATCCATATAAATATCCAGTCCATTTTTTTAATCTAGAAAAGCTTTTGGATTCAGCTTCCTGTGGAAATGAGTTCCACAGTCCAGTTAAATATGTGGAAATGTTTCCTTTTATTGGTTTTTTATTTCCGATCTTTTAATTCGATTGAAATGGTCTCTTGTTCTTGTGTTATGAGACAGGAAGGACAGAAGTTCTCAGTTTTCGTCCTCTAGACTATTTATTATTTTATGTGCTCATTGTGTCTCTTTTCTAATGTAAAGAATCCCAGTCTTCTCAGTCTCTCTACGTATAAGAGTTTTTTCCGATCCTTGATCATAGAATCATAGAATATCAGGGTTGGAATGGACCTCAGGAGGTCATCTAGTCCAACCCCTTACTCAAAGCAGGACCAATTCCCAACTCTCAGTCATCCCAGCCAGGGCTTTGTCAAGCCTGACCATAAACCTCTAAGGAAGGAGATTCCACCACCTCCCTATGTAACCCATTCCAGTGCTTCACCACCTTCCTAGTGAAAAAGTTTTTCCTAATATCCAACCTAAACCTTCCCCACTGCAACTTGAGACCATTACTCCTTGCTCTGTCATCTGGTACCACTGAGAACAGTCTAGATCCATCCTCTTTGGAACCCCCTTTCAGGTAGTTGAAAGCAGCTATCAAACCCCACCCCCATTCTTCTCTTCTGCAGACTAAACAATCCCAGTTCCCTCAGCCTCTCTTCGTAAGTCATGTTCTTCAGCCCCCTAATCATTTTTGTTGCCCTCTGCTGGACTCTTTCCAATTTTTCCACATCCTTCTTGTAGTGGTAGGGCCCAAAACTGGACACACTATTCCAGATGAGGCCTCACCAATGTTGAATAGAGGGGAATGATGATGTCCCTCAATCTCCTGGCAGTGCCCCTACTTATACAGCCCAAAATGCTGTTAGTTTTCTTGGCAGCAAGGGCATACTGTTGCCTCATATCCAGCTTCTCGTCCACTGTAACCCTAGGTCCTTTTCTTCAGAACTGCTGCCTAGCCATTCGTCCCTAGTCTGTAGCAGTGCGTGGGATTCTTCTGTCCTAAGTGCAGGACTCTGCCCTTGTCCTTGTTGAACCTCATCAGGTTTCTTTTGAACCAATCCTCTAATTTGTCTAGGTCCTTCTGTATCCTATCCCTACGCTCCAGCGTATCTACCACTCCTCCCAGTTTAGTGTCATCTGCAAACTTGCTGAGAGTGCAGTCCACACCATTCTCCAGATCATTAATGAAGATATTGAATAAAACCAGCTCCAAGACCGACCCTTGGGGCACTCCACTTGATATCATCCTCATCACTCTTCTCTGAACCCACACTAATTCTGCAATATCTTTTTAGAGAAGGGATGATCAGTGCAGCGCACACAGTGTTCCCGGATGAGGCTGCACCATTGATTTAAATATAGACATTAGAATGTTCTCTGTATTATTCTCCATCAAACTCCTTATGTAACATAACATCTTCTTTGCTATTTTGACCAGAATAGCTCATTGAGCAGAGGTCTCCGTTGACCTGTCAACAGTGATGCCCAAGTCCCTTTCTTGAGTTGATACAATTAATTTAGAACCCTTTAACGTATAAGCCGTTTAATTTTTTCTCCTCCAACATGCATTGCCTTGCAATCGTGGACATTATAGTTAATTCGTCATCTTGTTGCCCATTCGCCTAATTTATTTATGTATTTGATAATTGACCTGATATCCTAGATTAAGTATAGGGTGTCTTGTTTAACATAGTTGACTAGACAGAGGGAACAGGATTAAAATTGTTTTGTTTTGTTTTTCATTACAAATATGCAGTTCAGTTTTTACTGGTTAAAATTTTCTAATTGCAAGGTTGGAAGAGGAAGTGTTTATTTATGGCATGAGTCAGTAACCTCTTGTGGACAGAACCTTTTCCCAACATTGTTTACAACGAATGCATTTTCACAAAATATGGCATAAACTTCCAAAAATGTTTCAGTGAATCTCAGAAGAAGAAAAGTATTGCATCACCTGGACCTCATTCAACAAGTAGAAGTTTTCAGGACTCCAGTGTGGTGGTAGTGGAAGAGGAAAGTGAACCCCTCCAGGAACTCATAGATGGCAATTTCCCTGTAAGTATGAAACAAAACACCACCGTTTCATTTTAAGGACTTTTATTGGTATGGATAGAGTAGAAAGGAGTGCTCTTCAGCATGGGGCACAGGTCACTTGCTGGAGGATTCTCTGCAGCTTGAGGTCTTCAAACCACAATTTGAGGACTTCAGTAACTCAGACATAGGTTAGGGGTTTGTTATAGAAGTGGATGGGTGAGATTGTGTGGCCTGCATTGTGCAGGAGGTCAGACTAGGTGATCATACTGGTCCCTTCTGACCTTAAAGTCTATGAGTCTATGTCACTGTGTTCTGACAACTTGAAAAGCTCCATTTCTTCTGTAGCCGAGCCAATATTCATTCAAAGAATTCCATGCCATACTCACTAGGTAGTTAAGTGCATGATGACCCAATTCAAACAACTTCAGTCACCTGGGATTTAAATATCATCAGTCTTACATCTTAGGTCCAAAACACTGACTGTGCTACCGGATTTCCAGAATGCAATAACTCCTCACTTAACGTTGTCCTGGTTAACGTTGTTTTGTTAAAAGGTCTCTGACCTATTTCAGAACATACTCCTTTAAAGTCCTGTAATGTTCCCTTATAATGTTGTTTGTCTCTCCCCACTCCGTCTGCCCAGTGCTCCTGCCAGGGACCAGATTGTGGCGAGGAGGGCTTGCCCTGCTCTGCCTGCCCTGCATTCCCCTGTGTTCCTGACGAGCTCCCCGGCAGGAGCCCCAGGCAGGAAGAGCGGGGGAAACCCACGCACCCTGATCCCACTCCCTGGCTGGAATGCTCGGCAGGTGGAGTGGGGCAGTCCCCCGACCCTGCTATGCCCCTGCCTCAAGCAAGCTTCACAATCATCATTGGTGAGTACAGTATTAAATTGTTTGTTTAAAATTATTCAAAACTTATACTATATATATCTGTATGGTCTTTTGTCTGGCGAAAAAATTTTGCCTGAAACCTAACCCCCCCCCCATCTACATTAATTCCTATGGGGAAATTGGATTCGCTAACATCATTTTGCGTAAAGTTGCATTTTTCTAAACCATAACTTGGATGTTAAGTGAGGAGTTACTGTAGTTATGATAAGCAACGTATTAAAGGACTGATTAGTCCTCCCTGTTTGACTGGGTTTCTTAAAAGAGATATCTTCCATAAATGATAGTTTGATACTAGGTTAAAAATAGGAACCAGAATCAAAATTTTGATTCTGACCCCAAACAGCTTTCTCTTCAAGTAATTATAGCAGAAGTCACCACTATAGTTAAGGTTAAACAGGTTTCCGCTCTGACACTAAGGTTTCAGTCATTCATAATTATTCGATGCTCTGACTTTGCAGGCTGAAATTTTCCAGTCTTGATGTCTGCCCAAAGTTCAAACTTTTAATTGGTTTTGATAGCTTAAGCAAATATAGTTCAGGCATCTGACTATGAAGAAAGTACGTATGTATGTGTGTGTGGCGGGGGGAGATCCTGTTCCATACAGCACAAGTCTGTAGGAGAGATCTCTTTCTTGCACATTTCTGGAGGCTCCTAAGGTGTGTCAGAGCAGAATTTCCTCGGACCTTATAAAATTCAGTGGGTCCACTGTCAAAGGTTCTTATTAGAAAGCTTGTCACAGCCCCTATGCTTTTCACTCTGCAGCTGTTGTAGCACATGCATATGCAACGCAGGATATTTTAGCTGTATGCTTAACAAGTTAAGTGATATAAACCCTCTGCAAAATGTACTGTTCATATGCAACAAGCAATTTCCAAACGGTCATAACTTGGTCAAAGTAAAACCAAATTTCTCTGCTACACCTAGTGCCATCTTTCAACATTATTCTTCAGTCATTTTGGCTGTAAAGTGATTCAGTTAATAAAAGTTATAGGAAATTTTCTTTTATACACCTCTACCCCGATATAACGCTGTCCTTGGGAGCCAAAATATCTTACCATGTTATAGGTGAAACTGCGTTATATCGAACTTGCTTTGATCTGCAGGAGTGTGCAGCCCTGCCCCCTCCCCCGGAGCACTGCTTTACCACATTAGATCCAAATTCGTGATATATCGGGTCACGTTATATTGGGGTAGAAGTGTATTTGGAAAAATATGTTCTGGTGGTATCAAGAAAAATAGTTTCAGACTTATGTGCATTATTGCTACTTTTTGCAAGAAAGCCATACTTTGAGGTCCTGAGAGTGAAACTATTTAAGTTCCTTTCCCCTTCCCCATCTTTTTAAAATGAAACAAACAAACTTAGCAATGTCTTATTAAAGAAATTATGTTGAGTTGGTAAGGTTACGTGGTAAGAGGCTGAAACTCAGGAAGTACAGTTGAAGTTGTATGCACAATCTTATTTTTTCCCTTTGATCATATACTCTACAATAATCCTTAATTACACAGGGGGGGAAAAGAAATACTGGGGCTTCTGTTGGTAGAGTTTTCAATGCTCTTCTTAGGGAGGACAGGTGGTAACCCTTGAAGAAGCACTTTTAGATGCTGTTCAAGAGACCTCAGCATTAACAGTCAAGTCAATTATCAGTCTGTTTTTAATCTTCCCTTTCAGGGCAAAATGAGACAGTGCTCAAGGATTCGCCGTGCTATCACAGACAGATCTTTGTCGATTGGTGTTTAGTCAGTTAGGCCTGGATATGATCCAGACACTGCACTTGTCATGTAGACATAGATCTGAGTGTCTCTGTGGGCAGCATGTGATGTTAGAAGGCCAAGGAGATAAACTTTTATCAAGGTTGAGTTTGTATCAGTGACAGGTGGTGTCTACCATGAAAAGCAGTTGGAACAGATGTCTGCATAGAGAAACTCCAAAGGTTTCTCTGATCTTATTGTCTTTGGAGGAGGGAGTTGGGCATGAGAGAGAGTGGGCTGCTAGGATCCTTCTCACTAGATGTCTGTTACAGTAGTAGTTATGATAAACTTCCTCATTATTATGAGTCTTTTCTGTGTATTCAAACTGTTAGTGTCCTGGACATGAACCTGAACTCACTAGTAAATTGGAAATTGATATTCCTTTTCTAGTAATTATAAAAAATATCATTTTGACCACTTTAAAACTGTTTTGTAGCAATTGGTCATTGAAAATGCCAGAGAGAAAATCCTGAGCAACAAATCTCTTCAGGAGAAGCTTGCAGAAAACATTAACAAATTTTTGGGCAGGTAATAAATTTATGTATGAAATATCCTGATGTTGTGTACCTGTTTTACTTCTGAATTCTATACTAACTATTTTTAATTGTGTTCTAGTGAGGGCAGTGTTGCTCACATTCCTAAACAGACAGACAGTGGTCCTGCAGAACAGGAGTCCTCAATTGATGAAATCTTTGGACTTCAGGTAGACTCCTAATAACTCACATCTGAGCTGATAAATCCACAGCTGCTATGTGGGATCCTGCTAAACCTAACATAAATACCTTGCTCCGAAGTCAATAATGGTCATGGTAATGAGACTAAATGTCCCCTTTCTTGTTTATCTGAGTGCACCCTCCTCAGGTGGTCTGCCTCTTGCCCTTCCCTGTCTCAAGGTAGAATTTTGTGATTCTTTCATTCTGAGGCCAGGTGCTGGGTACACTGCCCTATGTATACCAACCTCGTCGCCTGTAGGTTTAACTGGGTTTTGTGCCCAACAGCCTCTTTATGACAGTCTTTTTATTTAGAGTTGGAACAAAACAGAGAAAAAGGAATTAATAACAACATACAGTCAGGGCCTGCATATTTAGTCTCATCTAATCCTATGCTTCACTACCAGCTAAATTAGATAGATTTTCCTCTTCAGTTACTGGGACAGAACAGAATTGTAGAAGGGTTGACTCACCACTGGGGTGCCCCCCATATGGGTTGGCATGGTGTAGCAATTGTCTTCTCTAGTGCCCCGATGATGGTTGCTTGATGATAGTTGCTCCGCAGTCATGGTTGGGGGGTGGAGGGGAGCACCAGCTGTCAGACCTCTGACCGCTGGAGCACCACGGCTTAGCCCCACACAGTTAAGTAGGTGGAAGCACTCCTGGTGAGGACTCACACCGCCAAAAGAAGGAGCATAGTGTAGATGTCAAATACCACTTTAATTACTGCAGTGACTATATGTTGACTTCACTGAAGTTGACTTAGTTTTGTAGTGTAGACATGGCCTTTGTGATGAGCAACAACTAAGGCTTCTCCCAAAGGTCTGGGTGTCGGGGTCAACCACGGGAGCTCATTTCAGTCGTGTGGCTTCCTATTGTCTTGCTTATTTTACAGTAATTCCTCACTTAACATCGTCCCAGTTAACCTTGTTTCGTTGTTACATTGCAGATCAATTAGGGAACATGCTCGTTTAAAGTTGCACAATGCTCCCTTATAACATTGTTTGGGAACCGCCTGCTTTGTCCACTGCTTGCAGAAAGAGCAGCCTGTTGGAGCTAGCGGGTGGGGGCTTGGAACCAGGGTGGACCGGCAGCCTCCCTATAAGCTCCCCTAAGTTCCCTGTGCTGCAGCTGCCTAGCAGGCTACCAATTGCCATGCAGTTCAGCTGTCCCTCCCCCAACTGCGTGTGCTGCTCCCGCCCTCTGCCTTGGAGCTGCTCCCAGGAGCCTCCTGCTTGCTATGCGGGGTGGGGAAAGAGGAGTGCTAATGTCAGGGTGTCACCCTCCCCCAGCTCGTGTACCCATCTCCACAGAGCAGGGTGGGGACACGACAGGGCTCAGGATGGAGGGAGCTTGCTGGCAGCAGCTGCTGTCTCAACTTGCTGATCTGCTTAAAAAGGCAGTGTACTTAGAGTGCAGTCAGCATACTTAAAGGGGCAGTGCGCCCCCCCTCCCCCTCTGCCCCCCACACACAGTGTGTGTCTCTGTCTCTGCCATGCTGTGTCTCCTCCCTCCATTCATGCTGCCTTGTTGAGTGTGAGGCTACGTTAACAACATGTTAACCTTTGAGGGCTCAGCCGAGTGCTAGTTCGTCATTTAGCAGTAAGGCATTCCCTGGGAAATATCCCATCCTCTGACTCCACCACTTCAGCCAGGCTTCACGATCATCATTGCTGTGTACAATATTAAATTGTTTGAAATGTGTGTGTGTGAGAGAGAGAGAGAGAGAGAATATATAGTCTTTTGTCTGGTGAAAAAATTCTTATGGGGAAATTGGATTCACTTAACATCATTTCGCTTAAAGTAGCGTTTTTCAAGAACATAACTACAACGTTAAGTGAGGAGTTACTGTACTCATTATTTAGTATGTAAATCAGTTCTTTGTGACTTCACTATTTTTTCAGAATGAAATCCACATGTCAGAAGAAGCAATACAGGACATCCTGGAACAGACAGAGTCAGACCCAGCTTTTCAGGCACTCTTTGACCTTTTTGAACCTGGTAGGTTAGGGTTTACATATCTGTACAGGATGGGCTGGAATGGTGATGCATTCAAAACTTGGCTTGAAAAGCAGGATTGATTTAGCAGAGTACCTTTGCAGACTGGGAGAAGTGGATTTTGTACTGTCACTCCCCTCAAATCTGAGTAGCCATCATTTTAATATCTCTTTGGATTTCAAATGCCTCACTTTCAAGTATTTCATGTAAATATTATTTTATTTAGTGTGTCAGTGGCTACACCTTTGTCTTAATTTTAGCTTTCTGTTGACAGGAGGATATAGATCATGTTTGTCTTGCTATTTTCTTTTTTATTCAACTGGAGCTTTTATTTCTTATGTCAGATCAATATGGTTCCAGCAATGCACTTAGTGAAATTGGAAATGTTTTCAAGTTACTGATGGATCTCTAGTGAGAATCAGTGAATAGTTCTTCTTTGTGTCTGCATATACTGAACATGTGCAATTTTTAATTTAAACTCTGCTCATTTTATGTACTTGAGATAGAAATGTCTATTTACATTTTTTTATTGCTCTAATTGGAAATAGGTAAAAACAAGACTAATAAAAATGCACCTCATGCCATTTCCAATCAGAATGGAGTAGAAGGTACAATGTTGGTGGATGACCATAATCTGGAAATAATTGCAAGTTCTTTAGAAACACAAGAAGCTAGTAAGTATATTCATATCTATAAAATCTGTTCCGGCATCAGTTTTCTTCCATTACAAAAATACTTGCACAGTTGATTGTCTACAATTCATGGCTTTATATTTTAATTAATAATCCCTCAGCCCTGCCATTTACAGTGCATAGGGAGACTGATGCACCCATGCAGAGCCTTGTTGAAGCTGGGGATTCACATGGGCATACCAGTCCACCCATGCATTGTAAATTGAAATATGTGTGCTTGCAAAACTGTCTTCTCATATAAAACAGAAATGCTCCCAATTTTTATGTGAGATTCTTAGTTCCATAGTAGAAACGGCCGTACAATATCTAGCTGTGGCAGTCTTTTCCTCCATTCTGTTATGTTCTGGTTTAATAATGTATTTAATAAGGTTTCATCTAGCTATCCCCTGAAATACCACTTGATGTCTTTCCTTAGGGATATACAGACTTTGTCACTCTCATAACTCCAGCTGCAGACCTGTAGTGTTAATAGACTTGACATCTAAATCAGGGTGATTGGGATACTGACAATACAAATAAGAGAGATGGAAGGAAATGATTGTACCTTTGAGTTACTCAGTCTTAATTTTAAAACAATTCACTTAGTAAAAAGCAACTTTGTAGCTTACAAGTTCAGGTTACTTCCTGATACAGGTAAGTGATCACCAGTAATTTTTAATATAATTTTGTTAAAAATTGATAGTGTAGTTTCAAAGTGATATTGAAAGCCCTAACTGCTATCAGATATTCTAAGTAGCATTAACCTGCTGCTGATGTAACATATACATCTTCCATTCAGTGGAGTGCTACCAGGTAACATACAAAATACTGTAAAGGACAAGCAACAAAAGGGATATATTTGTCTGGGGGATGGGGCTGTGAGCCAGATACTTATAACCAAGGAATTAAATAAAATGTTTATACAAGCTGACCTCTGCACTCCAACTTTCTGTTCAATATAACTCCTAATCAGTTTTAAAATTGGGAGAGAGGGAAAAGTACATTGCATGGAAGATGAAGGAAGGTAGGTAAAAAATACTGAGAAAGTTGGGGGTCAATTTCAAAATAAAACTGAAAATTAGAAGTCATTGTTTTTGCTGCCCAAGAATTATGCCTAAAATATTGCTTTCAGTATGTCACTTATGAAACCATTTGTCATTGCAGTGACTGATGGACAGTTAACACCTTGTAAGAGACTAATTTGCTGAAATAATAAAATTTACAGAAATATTGAAACAACCCAACTGCTATTTTGCAGGTGATCATTCCAGAGAGGCTCAGTCCTGTACAGATAATCATTCAGAAGAAGTATCATGTGCCTCGAAGAACAGTAATGATGGTGATGACACCACTAACAAAAGTGTAACTTGTGAACAATCCCATGGAAGCAGTAAACAGAAGAAACAGACTGATAACCTTAAAACAGTAAACGATGAACAAATTGGTGAGCTTGAAATTGCCTTTGAATCTGTGCCTGATTTGACTGACTCTAACCAAAGAGAGAATTCTGGTACTGAACAAAGCAAACACTTTGTGGGATCCTACAGTAATAAAGAGTCGGCTGAATTAGTATCCAAAAGTCAGACAGCTATGGAAACTGAAAAAGACGCACTAAATCATAATGGTCAGAATACAGCCGGTTTGGAGTATGATCATTCTGATATTCCACAGAGTTCCTTGGCTTCCCTTGATGAAGATACTATAACTATTGAAAACAGAACATATCCGGGAACAAGTGAGTGTCATTTATCACCAGATACTTCGTTATCTGGAAAAACAAATATAAGTCCCTCTCACAAGAGCCCTGATCACAGTGTGATGCTAAAAAAAAGTAATGCATCCAAGTGTAGTCAATCAGGAGACTCAGGTGAAAATGAAAAGGATATAACAGAAGAAACACCCATGTTGCCTGTTACTTTACAACAAAATTCTAATCACCATTCTAACTGTCAAGACCTGGATAAAATGGTGTTGGATTGTGTTGAAAGATCTGTAAATATATCAGATTTGACGAGAACAGAGTTGCAGCTTGAAGTTGTAGATACTTCCAACAAACCTCATTCAGGTGATCAGTTTACACTTGATAAGCCTTCTACAAAAGATTTAAGTTTCCATTCAGGGTCATCAGACTCTGGGAGAACACAAGTGGAAATGCAAGAACCTTCATCTTCTACAGAAACAGATGCTGAGACTATATTTTTCTCTTCAGGTGATGATGGATGTACAGAAATTTCTGTAGTATCCACTGAAAGTAATCTTACTGTATCTGAAGCATGCCATATCCCTCCACTAGAAACTGCATGCTTGACAGAAGAGTCTAGAACTGAGTTCAAAAGTATTGGTGGTGTTTCTTCTAGCAGTCAGCCTGTGGATGTAGATCCTTCTAGTATAGTGTCCCTCAAAATCATCATCAGTGATGACCCATTTATTTCATCTGACACCGAGTTAAACAATGCAGTTTCCAGCATCACTGGAGAAAATTTGCCAACTATAATACTATCTTCTCCAGCCAAAACTACGGGGCTATCCAAATGTGTAACTTCAGAAGAGTCTGACAGAGCTGGGGACTCAGCTTCGGCAGAGCAGAATCTTCTTGTGCTCAGACCTAAAGACCCTGTTGTGAGCACAGCTAATATCCAGAATGAAGATTGCACTGTTTTTTCAGTTGCTGGTGCAACTCATCTTTCCAAGGATGGGGGATTTATACAGTTGATGCCGGCAACGAGCACAGCTTTTGGCAATTCAAATAACCTTTATATAGCCACCTGTGTGACCGATCCAACCACACTGGGCACTACTGTAACTCCATCTAATGTTGTTGTGTTGCCTGGCAATTCCGTTCCACTTGCTGCCCAAGCTCCAGCAACACAACAGTTACAGACTCCTCCTAGATCAAACATGTTTACAATGAATCAGACTGTATCTCCAAACTTTTCACAAGGTAATTTGGTTAAAAGCATTCATTGAATATTTACATAGTGTTTACTTTTTCATTTATCCATGTAAATGTATTAAAAGTGGTGTCTAAGAATCAGTTTATCTACCACTTCAAACTAACGAGGCATTTAAATAACTTGCAAGTATATTTGTGTATTTATTATTTTATTTACTTCCAGCTATGGTGTATACTGATTTGAAAAGTTGGACTGACTTTTTGGGGCAAATATCACGTAATTATAGAAATAGTAATGCTGGAAGGGATCTTTTGTTTTTTTCAGGCCAGAAGGATTAGTTAACTTTTCCTTAAAACATCCCGAGATAAAACATTGGCACTGTCTACCTCACTGGACCCGATTTTCAAATGTTGGATTATCTGCCTTTCAAAACACTTCTCTGAATATCCCAGATTATTATCTATACTCCCTCTTCAATAGAAAGCATGGAGTATTCAGTCTGAATACCAAGTATAAAACAAATGATGGGCTGAAATCGAAAGGACACATTTAATTCAAATAGGAAAACTAGGGTCATATATGCTTCTGATTGATTTATCCAGCAGCAAATCAGAAGATACATCTTTTAATAAGTTATTTGTAAATCTCCTAGTTGTCCTGTATTTGAACTATTTTCCTGCATGGTGTTAATACTTGTCTTAGACTGAATGACTAGCTAGTTATATCATAGTAATCTTTTTCCCTTCTCAAGTGACTGCCATATTTCAATAGTGTTTTCTTTAAGGCCTGGTACCAGTACAGTTATTTTGCTTACTGACATGATTCTTTTACCAAAATAGTTATACATACCTGTAAAAGCCCTAGTGTGGATGCTGTTTGTTATACCAGGATAAAGGTGATCTATACTGTTTATACCTGTACAGTGAAAGCCGTACAGTGTTTTTAGAAAATATTTTTAAAATGTCAAATCAAATAACAAGAAAGTAAGTCCTGTTTAGATAATAGATAAGCTACTACCATCAACATACAATTTGATAAATATATTTGCGAAGATGTAAATGTAACTCATGGTCATCCCTTCACTGGTCTGCAGCTGTTTCCGTGTGATCAGAGATCAGTGTAAAAATATCTCCAGTTTGCAGAATTTCAGGGTGGTGTTCATCTGTTTAACTAGTGTTTGTTATTTTGAACTATGTATATGTGGTTTGCCCTATTCAAAATCTGCATGTTTTTCTGCATTTGAATTTTGTATCTTATTTGCAGTCGCTCAACTGAAGAGGAAACTCTGCTCTAAATAGTCTTTATTTTACAGTTAGTCTGCTAAAGTAATTTTCCGATATTATGTCTCTTGTCCATCAGGCAGACAGAAGCTTCATAGCCTAGGATCAATAATGCATAGTAAACATTCCTAGCTTGGTTGTGAAATGGCTTTCTCCCCCTCCACCCTCACCTCACCCCACTTGGGTTTTATAAAACTATCCAGGGAAAAGATCAATTTGAGGAGCCATTTGTTCTTTTTTGAAATATTTTAATTTTTATTCTATAAAAATAATTAATTTTTTAGGTTCTGCCATTATAATTGCCTCTCCAGTGCAGCCTGTTCTACCAGGAATGGTGGGGATGATCCCCGTATCAGTAGTGGGACAAAGTGGAAATACCTTCTCAGCACCTCCCCGCCAGGTAAAGTGTTACTAATAAATCTTCATGTTCTCAAAATTAAATTGTTTCAAACAAACCCTAATGTGATACTTTGATTCTTTGAAGGTTCTACACATGCCTATAGCAAATCCTATGTGCAACAGAAGTATTCCTAAAATACCCATTCCTCCCAAATCTCAGAAGACCGCCGGAGCAAGAAACAAGTCAAATACAGGTACAGTGCTTAAACTTCTTGAGCTGTATAAGGCTCAACAAAAATTGGAATTTCTGGAGCCATTTAATTTGACTATGTGAAATTTTTAAAGTAGTGTTCTGTGAAAATCAAATTTTCAGAGTGGCCTTAAGGGAGTTCTTGTTTGTTGTCTTAATGACTGACTATCAGATATGCTCAGTTTACAAATAAAAAACTGCCAGCCTTACAAAATCTTTATAGGTTCAAAGTCAAGCATGGGTAGTTTTTTCCAGCTTTTTATTGTAGCCATTCAGTATGTTTCTGTGGCCAAAATAACTCCTCTGAAGAGTGAATTGATTACTTCATGTTTGACTCCTGTTTGAATGCATTCACGGTTGTCATTTTAATTATTTTATAAAAACAATTCTTGCCATAAATATTTATCTGATCAAAACCACATTGAAATAGAAACGGTAAGGCAGAATGGCCAACAGCTCTGAGCACACTGTACTCCTGAGGGAATTCTCCATCAAAAAATTAAAATTTCTGCACACAATATTTGAAAAATCTGCAAATTCTGTTTGTCAGTAATATGTGGCTCTAGCATGACAGTGGGGAGCACAGACCACTGGCCACATTGAGATGGGAGATCACCCTGAAGCCCTCACCTCCTCCATTACAAGTACTCGGCAGTGAGGCTGGACCTGACCCTGACACAGTGCAAGGGCTGGGCCTGCCCCAGAAGCATCCCAGGGCTGTGCCCCTCTGTGCCAGGTGCACTAGGTGTGGGTGGGCAGGCTCAGCCCAGCAGGATCCAAGTGTGGAGGGACTTAGTGTGGGAGGATCCAGGTGTGGGGTGAGAGGTTTCTGTGTGGGGCAGTCTAGGTGCAGGCAGCTCAGTGGGAGATCTGGATGCACAGCGGCTTTTTGGGAGAGGGGGATTTTTCAGGTGCAGGGACAATGGGAGTCTGCAGGTGATCCAGGTGAAGGTGATTGGGGCTCAGCAGGGAGGGTCTGGGTGTGTGGGGGGGGTCCAGGTGTAGGGGGGTAGGGCTTATCAGGGTGAGGATTCGATGGGCCTGCTTAATGGGGGAGTCCAAGCTGCTGCTGAGGGGATGCCACATGCCAGGCTCCCGCTTCCCCCTGCGATTCCCCTATCCCCTTTTCTTCCCCTCACTTCAGGGGTGTTGGAACAATTTGTATAGTGGAGGTTCTGAGAGCCATTGAACCAAACTGTAAACTCTGAATATAATGGAAACCACTTTGCACCCCCAGTTCCGGAACCTATGCCTCACTCCCACATTCCCCTCTCCCTGCACTATTCCACATACCCCTTTGTTCCCCACTGCCTCTTCTCCCCACCCTCCCTTACCCAGCCCCACCGCGGGTACTTGCTGTTGCACAGAAAAGAGGAAGGCTCCCAGTACACAGAAGCAGAGCACAACTGGCACTAGGACCCAGGAGGGCGCAGTCCCCTTCAGATGGGCAGCTCTGGGCTCAGTGGCACATAACCTCATGTGCCCCTCCCAAGTCTTGCCTCTGTTTGGGGGAGCAATCCCCCCCCCAAAATCTGCACCCATGGTCGTCCCTCTTCCCGTGCAGCTTCCCTGACGTTTTCTGTGGGTGCACAGTCCGCAGAATTTCCCCAGGAGTAACGCTATCAGTTCTTATTAAATAGCAATAGTCAGATGTACACAGTAAAAATGTAATGTACCAGTGCAACCCCCCCTCCCCCATTTTATATATAATTTTATATTAAACATGTGGATACATTCTCTCTGCATTATGAAGGATTGCTTCTTTCAATGGCAAATTGTAACAAGATAGTTGGAGGTAATTTAATTTTTTCCCTGCCCCATCCTGTACATTTTACATTTACCGTATATACTTGTTCATAAGCCGAATTTTTTTAGTAAAAACAGAAGCACCAGAGACGGGGGTCGGCTTATGAACCGGTATAGAGAGAGAGAGGTGGGACACAGCCCCTTCCCTCAACAGAGGGAGCAAGGAGAGGCAGCACAGCCAGAAGGGAAGAAGCGGGGCCAGAGTCTCTCTGCTTCTGGCCACGCTGCTCCCCACCCAGCCTCCAAAGCAGCTGCAGCTCGGGCTGGCAGGCTGCAGCCATGCTGGTCGCCCCCCCCCCCCCCGCTCCCCCCCGAGCAGGCTGTGGCTGCGCCGCCTAGGTGCCAGAGCATGCTACGGCCGTGCCACCCAGCTCAGCCCACTGGAACAGGCTGCAGCTGCGCCGCCCGGTCTGGCCCGCCGGAGCACGCTGCCCAGCCTGCTAGAGCAGCTCCAGCCAGGTCAGAGACATCCTCCCCTGGCCCTCCCCAGATAAAGTGGGAAGGGATAGGGAGAGTGTGGGGGTCCCAGGCTAGGGGTGGGATCATGTGGGTGTTGGTCACAGGGGTTACTCCGACTCTCAGCTTCTCACCCCCCCAAAATTTCCCCACCAGTTGCTGTCCCGGCCCGTCAGGGTAAGCAGCTGGCGTGCTGGGACACTTTGTTTATTTAGGTTTACCTCCGTGCCTGCGGGCGCTCGAGGTAGACAAACCATCTTGGCCTTTCAGCAGCTTATCCTGATGGCCTGGGAGCCAAAGTTCGCTGACCCCTGAATTATAGGGTCGGCTTATGAACGGGTTATAAAAATTTTCCATTTTTACTTATCCATCTTGGGGAGGTCAGTTTATAAATGAACCAGCTTATGATTGAGTATATACGGTATATATCCAAGTTGTTTTAACTAAAATTGTATAATTGGTTGCCCTTGGCTATTTTTCTGTTTCAGATATTTTCATAATCCAGTAACTATTAAAACTATAAAACATACTATGGAGTGTTATGGTATCACCAGGTTGCTCTTTGGATTTTTTTTAACATGCGAAGTTGTGTGAACAAGTGGGATATTCCTATGGTACCAGCTCTAAGAGTAGTTTGAATATTTTCAATTTATTAACTGTTACACCTCACCATTTCAGGAAAACTGGTAACCAGTACGGCAAAGCCTGTGAGCCATCCAAGTTCTCGAGTACAAAGGTTAGCACAAATACTTCTTCAGTCTTGCTTTATTTCAGCTTCTGCAGATCCCTTCATAACTTCTTTTGGGAAAGCAACTTCACAAACATTTGTGAATTAACTATTTGTGGTTATTTTCCTCCTTTCTTGTACCCAGCAGTTCTTGCTATTTTTTGTTTTTAACCTGGAGCCTTGGCCCCAGATACAGAGGATTGTATGCCAGCATTAATGGGGCTCCAGTCCAGTCAGTGATAGCCATAGGCGAGTGCAGTGTTTTTCAAACTCTGGGTTACAACCCAATATTGGGTCGCAGCATGTTAGGCACTGGGTCACTCTGGTTAGCACTGCCCACCGGGCCATTAAAAGTCCCATCAGCGATGTAGCCCAGCTAAGGCAGGCTAGTGGCCAGCAGCGGGTCCAGCTTCTAGGCAGGGGGGCCACAGGGCTCCGTGCGCTGCCAACCGCCAATGGGAGCTGGGGGGGCCTGTGCCTGCAGGCAAGAGTCATGCGAAGCCTCTTGAGCACCACCGCCTAGGAGTCGGACCTGTTGCTAGCTGCTTCCAGGACGCGCAGCACGGTCCGTGGCGCCAGGACAGGCAGGAAGCCTGTCTCTGCATCCTGACTGCACCGCTGACCAGGAGCTGTCGGAGGTAACCCTGCACCCCAATCCTCTGCCCCACCCAAACCTAGCCCTGAACCCCTCCCAAATCTGGAACCCCTTCCTGCACCCTGAACCCCTCATTCCCAGCCCTACTTCACAGCCCTCACCCCCACACCCCAACCCCTCATCCCCAGCTCGGTTGAGTCACGGGCATCAAGAGTGCCAGATACATTTATTGGAGAGTTTTAAACATATAATTGATTTTCCACACCTTACTAAGATCTTGAAGGATGAGGGGAAGGAATGTTAGGCTGGTCCTGCAGGAGAAGGTGCTAATTTTGTATTTGTTAGGATAACCGGGGTCAATTCAGAACTATACTAGATGGTAGAATCAGGAATATTCCTCTGTATTTTAGTCAGGCAGGGGAGAAGAGGACCAGAGTTCAATATTAGCAGCAAGGTAGATAAAAATTAAATATTTTTTAAATAAAAATCAATTTTTTCATATTAAAAACTCTTGTTTAAAAAGAAATGTGAATTTAATTCAAAATATGTTAAGGCTAAATTTATTATTATATTTTAAATAAATATGCTGAATCCATGAGCCTGTGTTAAAAGCTTTGAGTTAAAGGCTTTTCTGTATAAAGAAAAAAAGAAGGGTAAAACATCTAACTTTTGAAATCAAGCTTTATAAATATGCCACAATAAGCCAGGAGGCTGTCCATTCTCAAGTGAATTAGGCAAGACTAGGAATTTATGCCTAAATGAAAGTGACAGGAGCTTATTTGAACATTTTCCCAGGCTGACCTGAAATCATCAGTTTAATTCACTGACTACAGTTAATCTCTGTTTAAGAAATCATTTAGTTATAAATGTGAAACATGTTTTTGATACATAAAACTTTCATCAAAACGTTTAACGTTGTTTTGTTTAATAATTTTTTTTTATGCTTAATGCAGCTTGACACAAATCATGGCCAAAAAGTTAATTTAGTAAACAAGCAGCCTCACTCATCATTTTCTAACATACTAAAAATGTATAAGAGTATGAAAATATTAAACTGTATAATTGCTTAGCTAAATGTATGTAGGTACAGTGTACTTTCCTAGGTAGCAAAAAGATGAACCCAATCTAGGGTAAAGGCTATCTTTAGTTGTAAATCAAGATGTTCTAATGGTTCTATCAGCCAATGAGAGAATTCCCCTTCCTTATGAAAATAACTGAAGTATAAATGGAAAAGCTGATTAAAACTGATGATTTAAATCAAGTCCACCCTGATTAGCCTTCCGTATTGCAACTTTTGCAGGGAGGAGTTTGAAAAGACCACATGGGAAAGAGGGAGGGAGTAAAGGAGGAAATTAGGAGGGCAATAAATTGAGAGTAGAATCAGAAGAAAAAAATGTCTCAGAAGTGAAGAGTACTCAGACTAAAATTACTTCTGAAGTATTGAATGAAGAGAAAAATGAGTTAAAACACACTGGAAAGATGGAGGAAAACCTAAAGGAAGTTAAGTAAGTTAAATTTTCTATTTCATAGTATGTTTGATGTAGATAAAAGACTACAATGAAATACATATATCCCAATGTATACACTTCTGTTATTGTACATGTAAAGTGGTGGGTGCTCTCTTCTGTATTTGATGGAGAAACACAGAGGCAAGATTTGAGACTCCATTGTTCTGGAGTATTCAACCCTCTGCTTAGTTTTAATCAGCGTTAGTCATATAAATTCTACTTGCACCCTGCCAAGGGGGTAGCGTGTTGCGATTTCTGAAAGGAAGAGTGAGAGTTTCCACAGTGTGTCGTATATTTCATCTTAAGTTTTGTCATTTCAGTTAAAGAACTACAATGATCCACCCAGTTTTTCTCCATTGGCTTCATCAGCCCATTGATTGCTCATGCCCTTATCCAGTCACTTCAGTGTTCCTATAGTAAAACATAAAGGACATGCTACTGGACACAACCCTTAGAAGGCTCTCACCCAAATACACATTTTCATTTGCAATTTGAGCAAATGTTAAGCTACATTTACAACACTGAGAAATAGCTTTAAAGGGACAGAAAACAGATTGAAAAACTTGTGTAATATAAATCAAAATTATGTTTCTGAAATATTTCTATCCCATTTGTCAGGACTGGAAATTCAGACAGGAATGCCTCTGCAGACCTGGGAAGGAAATTGGAAGAGAGTTCACTTACTGTACCAGCAGAGCCCACAAGTTCAAATTCCAAACCGAATGAAAGCCACAGGAGAGTTCTTTGCTTTGATAGTGCTTTATCTACTCCAGGAGGAAATACTCAAGTTAAAAATACTAAGAGCTCATTACAAAAAGAAAGGAATGAAAATCCTTTATATGCAGTAGATTCTCCAAATGCTGCATCTGCCTCTGTTAAAACACAGTCCAACAAACGAGAGAAGGATAAAACTTTGCCTAGAATTCTATGTAAGGCTGAGATTGGTGGTAGCAGAAATGCAGCTGTGAAAGAAGCACAGCCTGAAAGAAGGGCTGTGGCTGCAGGACTCGCATTAGATTCCTTTCACAAGACAACAGCGAATAAAGAGAATGAATTAAGAAGGGATGTTGATGAAAAACAAAAGAACCAGGATGCTGCAAAACTGTCAAATGGCCAAAAAAATGTCGGCCTTCGGAATGAAAAAACTGTTGCTTCAGTGCAAGAACAGAACAAAAAACAAGGATCACTGTCAAATGTGAACAGCAAAACTTCAGGATCTGTTTCCCTATCTTCAAAGGAGCCAAAAAGAGACCAAACAAAACCTTCCAACCACAGCCTTAGTTTGGCAAGTCCATTAACTAAACAAGCTGTGGAGATGTTACATGGCATTCAGTGGCACAGCCCTGCTAGCAAAGTGGTTGAAAATGGGGATTTACCAGTACCCCGTACACCATCAGGAGTTGGGGATACACATACAGAGGATATCTCAGACAGCGTAAGGACACCAACTTGTAGACGTTACACTGAAGAGAGTACAACCCCTAGAATAATGGTCCCGCCTGCTACTCCAGACTTGCCTGCCTGCAGCCCAGCTAGTGAAACAGGTAGTGAAAACAGTGTCAGTATGGCTGCCCATACATTGATGATTCTATCACGGGCTGCTATTGCAAGGACTAATACTATGACTCCCCTGAAAGACAACACACAACAATTTAGATCAGTGAGAAGCGCAGCAAAAAAAAGGAAACTGGAGGACTTGAATGAATGTGAGAGAAACTCCCGTTCTGCTAGTAAAAAGGAACTTCAGAGCTCTACAACACCTGTGAAAAAGAAGAAAATAAAGGCAAGTACATAAATTCATTTTTTATTTTAAAAATGTCAACTTAATTTTTTTTTTTTAGCACCAATATGTATCCAGCATTGGATGGTAAAGAGCTGAGAGCCCAAATCCCAACACCCACTAAATGAATTCCTTGCATCAGTAACAAAGCTCCTTGAGCCCACTGTTCCTCATCGTAACTAACAAAATATTTCTTAGGATTCAGACCACCTCACACATACAGGAGCAACTCCCAGTAACTTTGTTGGCAACTGTGTATGAAGGTCAAATTAGCCTGTCAGAAACTTACTCATTGTAGAAAAAGAGAACTTATTTTATGCTAAAAAGACAGATCTGGAATGCAATCCCTTTCCCACAGCCTCGGTATAGCGATAGACCCAGGACCTGGCATACTTTCTTTTTGCTACATTTGAAATATTATCTTTAATGAAACTTGGGAGTTTGAGCCATTGATGAATTTCAAAGGCATTATTCTAGATCAAGCGTTAAAGCAGTCCGTGTAAACTGTGATGGCACAGGCTACATTCTGTAGCTTTTGTAATTCGTAATACTTAGTCCTATAATATTTTTCATCCAGAGGTTTCATTGGTTTACAAAGGTGCGTAAGCATGGTCCATATTTTACAGATGGGGAAACTTAAGGCAGAAACAAAGGGACTTGTCCAAGGCCACAGAACAAGCAAATGAGTTGGAACTGCAACCTAATCTACTCCCACAGTCCCTTAATCACACTGTGCATGGTCAATACTACACTGCTCAATTAAAATACACTTGTACAATTTAATACAAGGATGTGGTACTCTGAATAAGTGTCATGTGTTTACCACTTCAGCAGGTGGATGGGGAAGCATGAAGCAAAAGTAAGAAATGTGCAAACTTTTCCACCTCCATGATTTTGGTGTTTAACACGAGCCTTTCCTTCTCCCAACAGAAAAAGAAGCTGCCACATTGTTTTCCAGCTGGAATGGATGTGGACAAGTTCTTGTTATCTTTGCATTATGATGAATAAAATAGTTGAACTGTGACTATTTAAAACATGGTGTCGCTTTGTAAAGGGTAAGCTGCACTTTCAGTGCACTGAAGTTTCACTTTATAGCAAAATCTTGCTCTTTCTGAAGCAGGTTGCTAGTTTGTAAATAGAATTCTAAGTTGGTATATTTTATTTTTGAGAAAGCACTTACAGTGATGTAGAGCCATTTATTTACAAAACTGTACAGGTAGACTTGTTTGGATAATGTAAGTATTGTACAAATGTATTGTGAGAAGAGTTGTAAACAAATGTTCTTAGTTTGTTTCCTATAACGCCAGATGTTTATATTCTGCAAAGTTCTTTACTTACCCATCTAAATTGCTTAGTCACTTTGTGAATTTGAGGGCAGTGATTCTGTAGCTCAGCATTTCTAAGCCTTGCAGCACTGCTGATTTTAAACAAGGCAGTTGAGAGAAGAACTAGGAAATTAATCATTTGGATCATCATTTACAGGTATTGGGGGGTTCTCAAATCAGACTGTTGTTCATTTGTTTGTAGTAGAGTTCTCCCCTACCCCTCCACACCATGTTCTGTCAAAGGCTTTTTTACTTTTTAAAACTGCATGGAACTAACTTGCATCCGAAAGGAGAGAGTAACAGGCACAAACACAAGTCGTCTCTTCTTCTCCCCCAAAGTGTACTATCTTCCAATAAAGTTGCCCAAGAATTTTACAAAATCTTAAACAGCAGTTACCAACTTAGCCAACTAAGTTCCCAAATGCAGATCTTGGTATCTTCTGAAGTGCAGAAATGGTTTAAAATAGCAAAGTTTTAAATATTTAAAATTGTAATAGCCAGACTATAAGTAGTTTTCCTTTCTCAACATTGAAAAGGGGTTTAGTTCACATGGCTCAGCTCTGTATCCACGCATATCAGTTGGAGCCCAGCGGTGCAACATTCCTGCATTATGTTGTATTGAGATGAAAGTTTTGGTAACTGAAATCCAATTACCCTAGCTAATTTAGTAAATGCCATGTACTCAAATGAACACAGTTGCTGCTGGGAGAAAAAAAAAACCCAACCTCCTCAAATAGGTAGTGAGTTTTGATTTAGGGCCTAGCACAAGGGAAAAAACAGTGACAGCTTGAGTAAAATAGTTCACTTGTGTAGGTAGTGAGTTTTTAGAGATTGTTAGAAATCTCTAACAGTATTTCTGAACAGGGCATGCCTTCTCTCTCCTGAGTTTGCCACTGTAAGTAAGTTTACTTTTTGCTGGGTCGGGAGGGGTGAGTTGCTGTAGTGATACTAAAAATTGAAAATACTCTAATGGGAAAGATGATTCTTTCAACTCTATTTTGCATTGTCAACAGGGTAGCTTCTTGTTTCATTTACTTAAAGGCTGTTAGCTCAAAATAAAGGTAGATCATGCCAGTGGGGCAGTTCAACAGTGATTAACAGAAGGTGGCAGGGCAAAGCTCCTCTGTATGCATCCTACACAGTGGTAGAGATACAAATAACTTTCTTGTGATCACTAGTCCTAATCCCTACTCTAAATGGTATAAGGCCTAACTTGTTCTGCGGAATTTTCTTCACTGGCAGTGGTGTGTTTCCTCTTTGTTCTCAACTTGATATTATTGAACAATGTAATAGTTTTCTTGTAAGAACTGTATGGTGACATGGCAATGTTTCAAATAGCATCCAAGGATTCCTAAGGAACCAATTATGCAGCAGATGTTTATATTAAACCCATCCACTCACTTAATACTGCATAGCATTTATGGCTTGAATAAACATTTTGGTTTTAATCCAGATGTTTGTCTATTGATTTTGTGTAACAAACAGCCCTTTACTAGTCCTATGCTGGTATTCAGTTCACTTTCGCTTTGCATGTTCAAAGGACTGCGTTAATGCTAAATGATCAGATCTGTTTGCAGAAACAAAAAACCATGAAATAGCATAGCTGAATTTTCTTTTTTGGGAAGAAACACTACACCTTTCTTGCACAAATGACTTAATGTTTCCAGTACCTATTTTACACAAAGCTTTCAACTTCCTTAATTCTGGAAAAATGATAGCTAATGGTGCCTCTAAGGAAAGAGGCAATCCTTAACCCATAGTATTCTTCCGCTGAAGTTTTACACATAGTAAGCAGTATTACTTTACTCTTATTAGTAGTATAGGCTTTTCTGGGGTGGACATGACCTATTGATAAAGAACAATATTCAAAGACATAACACTTGACTCTAAGAATATCAAGTTGCAACTTCTGAAATTATTTGTTAGTCAGTCTCTAAAGGCTCAGAGGGCTTATCTAGCAAATGCCCACTCCAATTAGAATTTGTAGCCAATTTCACTCCCCCTCCCAAAAAAAAAACCAAACACAAACACGTTAGACTTGTGAAACTAATCAATTTAAAGCTGCTGTAAGGAAGGTAGCATAGTCATGACAGAGTGAAATGTTGCTGTGTAGATGAGGGTTGAAGTTACTTCTGATTTTAAGTTTCATAGGTGCTTAAATCAATGTCAATTTCCACAGACACAAAATTGATGTTTTAGTCAAGTACTTTGTGTACGAGAACCAGTTACTTGCCTCACCTTTGAGTGGTTATTGCCAGAATCTGTTTCTTGACAAGACTAGGGTACTGCCAAAATTTAATTAACAACTTCAGTACAACTTCTGAATCAAAAGACCAAATCTTTTCTTACAGGTGTTCATTTCCTAGAAGTCAAGGAGTGGAGACTGGTAGTGTAACATATACACACAGCCTTTATATATTTAAAAAAAGAAAAAAACAAGCAAGCAGCAGGCTCCTGCTATTTGCAGTGCATTGGACTTGTGTAGTACACATGTTGGCTGTGATTTTAGAAATCTTTTTTAAAAGACCTCTTTGGTAGCAGCTCTGGGAGCAGAGGGAATTTTAAGAATATCTAAATACCAAAATTATTCATTCAGGATAAACATTAATTGGTGCTGTTGGCAATTTGGTAGATTATCTGTTAGTGATTGCAAATTCACACGTGAAGACCACCACTGAAGTTAAGCACAAAAAAAAAAAAGCTAAGGAAGACTGTAGGCAATCAGCTAAAACACTTGAACTAAAAGTTTACATTACTGCTAGTACTAGGAAAACTAGAGGAGAATTGGTCATTTCTTTGCTTCTTAATTCACTTCTTACCCCCTCAAAGCTGCCCAAGAATTGCATCCACCTAGTCTACTGATATCCTCAAACCATATGCTGACTCTTCAGTGAAAATACATATTTAGATCATTTCTAAGTTTGCATGTGGATATATCTGTTCAGCTCAAAATATTCCTGAAAACTGTAGTACAGATTCAAGCCAGAAGGCCAAATTTTTTAAAACTGCTCCTGAACTAGCACAAAGGTGACAATAGTTCACTTGAACACGAGCAATTGTGGTATCCAAAAAAGATAGGCTGACAAATTGATGGGCTTGTCTCACAGGAACCTGTAATTGTATAAAGTAGGGTGTGAACTTAAAGGGATATAGTTATACTAGTTAACTCTCCATGTGAACACTTATCTCTGGCTAAACTAAAAAGGCCCTCTGAGAAATGCCAAATTATCTGTGCATAATTTTTAAAAAGATTAAATATTTTCAGCTGTAGTTGACAAACGTGTGTTCTATGATGTCAGTTACTCATTTTAACAATGCTAAACAAAGTGCTGTGGAAATCCTTAATGAAAAGCTGGTTTGAAGACTCCTCCAGCATTGTAGCTAATCTTAGAAGTCTAAACAGTTGATGGCAAGCTAGACTCATGCTCCTGTTGTAAAGATATGTTCCAACAGCAAGATTCAGGTAAGTAAGTAACTGCCAGGTGATTTTCATGGAAAAAAATTCAACTAGATATTACAGGCTTAAATAAAAAATTGAGCACTTCAGCTATGTGTCCATTTTAAGAGCTATGAATGATTTAATATCAGTTCATTACCCACTAAAGAAAACAATTTTCATTCAAATAATTACTTGCAGGGGTATCTTTGTGAATCATCCATGGAACAGCTACATCCCAAGTAAGCATACAGTCTTTGTCTAGTGACAACTTGTAGTTTACCATAATTTGATAAGTTTTAGTTCACACTATATAAAAAACACTTGCACTAAATTAGTTTAAAGTGAAAAACAGATGTGAGCATGACTGATCAAGGTTTTAGAGAAATACTATAGAAAACCAAACAGTTAAAGTGGGTGGAACAGCCACCACCATTCAGATTATTTTGCTCATATAATTTTAAGGCTTGGTATTTTCAACAGCCAGCCAGACTACAGCTTTTGGATCAGAATCGCAGAAGCACCACCTCCTCCATTACAAATTCCTGCAAGACCATACTGTCCTTGCTTCAGCACATGGGCCATGTGAGCAACAATTCTGGCTCCAGACATTCTATATAGAAGAGAAAACAGTTTAGTTTATAGGAAGTCAGAGCAACTTGTATAAAATCAAGCTAAGACAATCAACAGATTCAAATGGCAGTGCTGCTGTAGCACTGCATCCTCAGATTAAATATTGAATACCCATACCTAAGAGTAACAAAAACAACTTTCCACCAGTTTTTCCACTTTGTCTTTCATTGAGGAGATGAAAGTCTTTATGTAAATACCAGAAGTATCAGCAAGGAAGGGAGAGACCTTGCAGCATTCTAAACACAGCTCTTTAAAATGGCACACTTCCTGTTCCCTGCTGGAACTGAGTTAACTGGGCTGCATTGCAAAGCACAGCTCTCTCAAAAAGACAGCAGGCTGCACATAAGTCTCTTCCATGCTGCCACCACCAGAGGAAGAAAGAATTTTGAGAGCAGCTGCTGGTTCAAGTGGTGGTTTTGTGCACCGATTTCTTCAACTACAAGTTTGAGGATATACGAGGTGCTGCTTTTGCTGTGATTAAGACCCTGAACTGTCAATTTCCTAGCGTAGACCAGACCACTGTGTTTAAGTCAGCATAATTAAGTCACTCAGGGGTGTGAAAAATCCACCTTCCCCCCCCCCCCCCCCCCGATCAACTGACCTCTCTCTCCCCTGAGTAGGCAGTGCTAAGTCAATGGGAGAATTCTACCATTAACCTAACTACTGCTTCCCAGGGAGGTGGAGTATCTACACCAACAGGAGAACTCCTCCCAGCAGCGTAGATAGCATCTTCACTGAAGCAGTCTAGCTGCAGTGTTTTAAGTGTAGACAAGCCTTCTGGAACAAAAGTCAGCTCATTTAGTTCAATGCATAAAGGTTTACAGTATCAGGGCCCTACATACTTACAGAGAGGGACTTTTGAAAATAACCTATCCAGAAAAGACTATGGTGATGCTGATTTGGTCAGAGGACACCGACAGAATATGGCAAGGAAAATGTTAGCCCTTCTGATTCAAGGAGTGGCCCTAACATTTTTGCCAACAAAGCATGCAACTCAAGGAGCTGGATCACCATTTGCTCCTGGAATCCCCGATGGTTTTTCCAATCTGTATTTAGCTAGATGATTGGGGCTATTTTTCTTCAGTAGATCTGCACAATGCCAGTTACCACCTCCAAAAGTAGATTACTGGGAAAGACAGACCATTCAGAAACTACAGCTGCTTTATAATGTGACAACTCATTTGGGGGTGGGGCAAGTGGATTAAACTGAAGAGAGCACATTACATCAGTGCTTCAGTGACTGCGCCGGCTTCTAACTGCAATACTCGGTGTTCAGTAGATGTTCTGGATCTACCTTACACAGGAGACCAAATGTGAGGATATTTTCAGTAGAGGGCCCTAGACCAGGAGTTTAATTGCCTGTTGGTGGGACAGATCGTGTCCTGCTGGTCTTTACACTATGCCCTGAAGGTCCTCCATTTAACTTAAGCTTTTTGCAGGAGGGCTTAGTCAGCATAACAAATATTTAATACTTATTTAGTACAATCGCTGTTGAAAGCACTGCACAAACGTGAATTAGTGGGTTTACTGTTGCAGTTGATTCTGATAGGAGTAATGTCTGTTTCCTGGTTAACATGTAAAATAATTTGAAATTTTTGAGAAAAAAATGGATATATGCACCAAGACAACGGTGATAGGAGCAAATAAATGAACTGAATAAATAGATTTCCTGGGACATAAGGAAAATTCTTCATCCAAGAAAAGGTTCCCAATCTCGCTCAGCCACTGCATAGAAGAGCTAAATACTGAGGAGAAAGGTGAACCTCCATCCAAGCCTGATTGACAGAGCCCTAAAAGTTAAGCCTTGGATAAAATTACAATGAACTTGCTACCAAATTGCCACCATCAATTCTTGCTCATGCTTCTTCCTACTGACTGGCTCCCTGTGCCAGTTAGCAAAAGCCTTTGCCCCCGCTTGGAAAACTAAAGACAAAATGGAAATATTAAAAAAACCATGGCTCGAGCACACTCAAATGCAGTGATGTGTTTAACGGATACTGTCCAAGGATAAGACCTGCCCTAAAGTGCAAACAAACAAAACCCCACACAATGGAGTACTTCACCTACCCTATTGGATGTCCCAAAGACACAGCGCCTCCATGTATGTTCACCTTCTGCGGATCAATACCCAGCATTTTAATATTGGCTAAGACTACAACACTGAATGCTTCATTGATTTCCCACATTGCAATGTCTTCCTTTTTCAATCCTGCATCACTAAGAACCTAGAAATAAAACGCTGTGAAAGTTATGTAGCCAAAAGCACTTCATGATGGTCCTGTTTTGTTTTTAATTCAAGGTTACACTTCCTATAACTAGTTGAAAGTTACCCAGTGAAGCACTGGACCGGGATCAGAAGCTTCCCCTTGTCACAGGGCTTTTCACCAGTTTCCCAGCTGGGATACACACTATTCAAAAGTGGTGTTGAGACTATTTCCTGCAAAGAAAGGATTGTACAGAAGACTGCACATTTCAGCAGTTGCCCCTGTAAAAACAGGGCTAAGATGGCTCTAGATCTGGCTTTAAGGTCACAACTGAAATGAGCTCCAGGGAAGCTCAGCAGAGAAAGAAAGAAAAAAGTGGAGAAACTTTCACAGCCTCTAGTCTGAAGGTGTCAAACACAAAGCCTACTTGATGTATTTATGTGGGCTGCATAGCATGTTCAGATTCTGCAGAATCTAAACTTCCTTCTTTGCCCACATGCTTACAAATAACCTTCCAAATGTAAACACAGTGTAACGGACACATATCTTCCCCATTTGCAGACAGCTCGAAACAGCAGCTCTGGAAATTCACTCCTCCTTTTCCATTAGCCTCAACAGAGGGACGATGCTTCATGTATCAGTAACTATTTATCAGCTGGAAATGGAGTGAAGTGAAGCCCGTGGATGCAAACTGGGAGTTGATGCAAAGAAGAAAATAGAAGGGGGGAAAAAAGGAAGCAAGACAAATCACTTAAAAGTTTTACCGTTGTCACTACTGGTTAGGGGGGTGATTTTTTTTTGCTGCCAGTTATACTGGTATGGTATAAAGGTATAATACCAGTATAGCTTCTTTTGAGTTATTGAATCAGAATAAGCTATACCAGTATACGCACTTTTCTACTAGTATAACTATCTAAACTAGGGAGGGCTGCAAAACTTAAGTACAGATAAGACCAAAGCCAGGGAAGCAGTAGAGACGCAGAAATGGGACAAGAGGAGAAATAGTGGTAGGTCCTAAGAGTGAGAATATTTTCTCAAGTGATGCAGAATGCAACTGAATTAAAAATGTGTTACATAAAAATAAATCTTTATTCTAACCTTGATCTTTATGCAATCACCACAACATCATCAGTGAGAGATCTGTGGACTGAGGGGATTATACAGATGTAAATTTATGCCCCAGCCCAAGCACCATAATTAAAAAAAATTAAATTTGGCCTTTCCTACAGAATGAGTTTGACACCCCAGTCTAGTTATTAGCATTGATGTTAACACCTGAGGAATCAAGCCTCCATTTTAATATTTATACCTTGCAAGCTAAATTGGTTTTAACACATCAATAATTCCATCAATGTAATTCAATGAAGTGGGTTACATTTTAAGAAACAGCCACGTTTGTATAGACATAATCTTTTCTACTGACCAAAGCCATATATCGGCTCAAACAAAACCAGCCTTCTGTAAAGTTACCAGCACATTTGACAAACGTGACAATTAAATATTTTCCACAGATTTTGGTTAATCTGAGGCTGCCAAATACACATTTTGCCACCAGTCTACAAAGGAACATTTTACCAATTATGACAGTCTACCAGTCCCGTACTCCACCATGTAGAGATAAGACTTTTTTCTATTTAGATCAAAACAAGAGTGCCCACGTGGAGGAGAGGGAAGGGAGTTATACTAGTATAGCTATATCAGTTTAAATTCATATCTTAGGTTGTATTAAAAAAATCCTTCCAGTGTAGGCAAGGTCTTAGTTATTGATAATTGCTTTGACACGCTTAGAATAATTCAATATTAACCATGCAGCTGGGTTCTCTCTCAAGCACAGAGATTAACATGTCTGTCTTAGGGCTTGGCTACACTCGAAACTTCAAAGCGCTGCTAAGTGTGAGTGCGGTCGCAGTGCCAGCGCTGGGAGAGAGCTCTCCCAGTGCTGCACATACTCCACCTCTTCATAGGGATTAGCTTGCAAAGCCGCGCTCCCAGTCCTGCACCACTGTTTCCACTGAGGCTTTACAGTGCTGTATCTTGCAGCGCTCAGGGGGCGTTTTTTTCACACCCCTGAGCAAGAAAGTTGCATCGCTGTAAAGCGCCAGTGTAGCCAAGGCCTCAACTTCAACTCAGGCAACATTAACAACCTCACAGTCTGGCACTAAAGGGGTCTGCATAGCAAGTGCCAATACACAAGAACCTGGAAAGTTGTCAGCTTTGTTTTCCCTATATTTGTCATACCCACAGAGAGAGCCTTTGGGTTTGGCTACACTTGCAGCTGTACAGCGCTGGGAGTTAAAGCTGTCTTTGTATAGCTGTGTAGGGAAAGCGCTGCAGCGTGGCCACGCTGGCAGCTACCAGCGCTGCAGCGTGGCCACGCTGGCAGCTACCAGCGCTGCAGCGTGGCCACGCTGGCAGCTACCAGCGCTGCAGCGTGGCCACGCTGGCAGCTGTGTTGGGACTGGTGCATTATGGGCAGCTATCCCAGCATGCTTTTCAAAAGAGGGGGGTGGGGGAGAGAGAGAGAGAGAGTCAGTGTGGATTTTTGGAGCTGACACTGACACTGTGTCAGCTCCCTGCCTTGCAAATTCCGACCACTTCCCCCACCCCTCTCTCATTCACTCTTAAATGCAAATAGCCTTCAGATCAGATAAGCAGCTGCTCCTACGGACTCCCTTCCCCCGCCCCCGGCCCTGCACATTCCCGCCTGCCTCTGCTCGAGCAAACAATTGCTATGTTTGTTTTTTAGATAAGCAGCTCCAGGAGCCCTGAGTTCCCAACAAAACAAAGACAGGCATCATAACAAAACAAAGAGAGTTCTTTAGTTAAAAGCATTATGGGAATTCTGGAGGTCAGTTACAGCATAGTAAAATTAATCACTGTTTACAGTAGCACTGCAGCACCAGCGCTGTTCTCTTTATTCCTCTCGTCCATGTGGAGTACAACCAGCACTGTAGTCAGGGAGATACAGCGCTGTATGTGCCTTGCCAGTGTGGACGGGGAGTAAGTTACAGCACTGTAAAGCCACCACCAGCGCTGTAACTCTCAAGTATAGCCAAGCCTTTTATTTAATACAATGAACAGCATAACTTAACTAGTTCCTTGGTGAGACACTGACTCAGATCCCATCACGCTTCTGTCTAAAAGATTTTTCACTTGTTATTTGTTAACACTTGAAGTTACTAGGCCTATATAAGAATTTTTTTTTCTGTTTTCTAATTTGTTTACTTTGAGAATTTGACTTGATAACCTATTTATGTTGTGTTCCTGCTTGTGAGGATTTTTCAGACAGCAACAGTGGTGACTTAATCACAAAAAACTGGCAGAGGTATTGAGGGGCAAGGAAGTACCGATAACTATTTTCAACTTCTTTCTTTAAGCCAACTAGATTTCAAGGGGACTTTGTTCCTTTAACAAAAATGACCCAACTAGAACAGAAAACTGCATATGCACTTTGCATGGGAGTTATTCTTGTGGCTAACCAATCATAATATAAATACTACTTTATCTACAAGGTCCCAAAGTACTTTATAAATAAGCCTGTGATGCACATATTGTCTGTATTCCAAAACAGAGGAAAATCCATGTTGGATCACCGGAGCAATTTAGGCAAGCTTACAATTTTTTTTTTATATTCAGCAATGATCAGTTTTGTTCCTACCTTGGGAACAGCGTACGCAGGTGCAATTGGGAAGTCAATAGGATCAACAGCAGCATCTGCAAAAGCTGTAAGACCATAAATATTATTTAAATCCTTTATCACTTTTCACAAAGGAAATATTCACCTATATGGGATACAAGTCCAATACTCCCCTCCTCCACCAATCAATTTTTCTATTCATTTAAATAAAATGTCTCCTGAAAACAGGATGTAAGCTGTGTGTGCTTGTAAGCAAATAGTATGGTAATATTTTCAGATTTTACTTTTAAAATGTGTTAGATATAACCACATTTAAGAAAGGCTGGCTATGATCAGGAGTCCAAACATGTTTGGCTCTTGGAATTTAAAAGAACAGTTCAAGTTATGTTATAGCTGCACCTTCCTAGCCAATGAACCTATACCATGCTCCCCCAAAGAAAAAAAAGACGACTGGTTAAGCAGGATTCCAGGTCACATGGCAAATCATAAGAGTATTTTCCAGCATAGTACTTGAGAGAGGCATTTGGAAAAATTCCTACCTACTATTCTTGCAAGTGGCGTAACATTAAGTCTCTTGGCTGCCTCTGCAGTCATCACAACCAAAGCAGCTGCTCCATCATTCAGTGTGCTGGCATTGGCAGCAGTTACTGTTCCTGAAAAAAGCAGAACAGTATTTAAACAGAGGAAGGAAAATGCAATAGCTCAGGTATGTCTTTCCAATGCATTTATCTGACAGAGAGGTCCTGAATCTGAGCTCGTCTATATAAGTATGGGGCACTGGCTTAACTAAGGCTACTTCTACACTACAAGCTAGAAGTGTGATTTCCCAGCTCGCACACAAATTCTCATGATTGCTCGATGAGAACTAGCATCAGTATTAGTAGTGCAGGTTTAGCTGTGCGGAGTACATACTCACAGGTTGCAAGAGAGTGTTTGTACTGGCATAGCTAAACCATGCCAACATTGCCAGTGCTACTGAAGCTATACTACTGCTTATACAAGTGCTAGCTCTCACTGGGTTACTTCAAGTATGGGTACGTGAGCTGGGGGATCACCCTCAAGGTGAGCTTTTAAATTAAATTTAGTTAAACTGGTGCAAAAACCTGTGTGGACACTTAAAACAATTTAAATCTGGCTTAAATTGATGCATCTTACTTAGCAGGGCCAGCTCCAGCTTTTTTGCCGCCCCAAGCGGCAAAGAAAAAAAAAAAAAAAAAGAAAGGAAAAGAAAAGCCCGAGTGGAGCGATTGAGCTGCCACTGAAGAGGAAGCGAGGCACTGAAGGACCCACCGCCGAATTGCCGCTGCGGACCCGGACAGAGTGCCGCCCCTTTCTATTGGCCGCCCCAGGCACCTGCATCCTTCCTGGTGGCTGGAACCGGCCCTGTTACTTAGGTAAGGTAATGGCTTCCACATTACCAATAATCAAGTTAATGCCAGTCGATACAAGGCTGCAAAAAAGTGGGGCAACTAAACTGATTTAGCTTCAGAGATCCATCGACTGGAGTCAGACGTGAAGGCGCACATGCTCCCACTGGAATAAGAAGTTACACTGTTGTAAACTGTATGTGCAGATCAAGCCTGTAACTATATTGATTTAAATCAACTTAAGTGTCCCAATATTAAAACAGATTTGAAAATGAAGGTTGGTTACTTATAGCCGGAGTTCTTCCAGAAGGCTCTGCATATTCCCAGTTTATGGGTACTGTGCTGCACTGTGGTAGAGTCTTTCTTTAGCAGTGTCAGCTAGAGCACTGTCATGTACCCTGCCCCTTCCCTCAGCATCACCAATGTTCTGAGGGAGAGGCTATATAAAGAGGGAGAGTGCCCCCACCACATAAGAGCCAGAGACATAGAACAAGGACTCCGACAAAAAGGGGAAGGCAGGAGTGTGAACATGCAGAACAATCTCTAACAACTCTGGTTACAAGAAAGAAGCTTTCATTTCTTCTATAAGTAGCTCTGCATATTCCCACTTATGGGACAAACTGATAAGCAGTGCTGAAAATTAACCTGGAAGTGGGAACAGAGGCCTAACTGAATAAGGGCTGAAGCAGTGCTTTACCAAATCCAGCCTCTGCCCTACAGGCCAAGTCCAAAGTACAGTGCTTAGCGAAGAGGTGCGCTCAAGTCCAGATTGCAGCTCTGCAAATTTCAGCAACTGGCAGCTGCCTAAGACAAGTGAAGAAAGTAGCTACCACTCTAGTGGAATGTGGTAGAATCAAAGCAGGTACAGGAGATTTTGTTGGCATTTAACATTCATCAATACACTGTTTAATCCATCAAGAGTGTCTGGGAAGAAACTTTACAACCCATGTAGTTTTTAAGCATAAAACACAATCTAGGCCATTTATTAAAACGTTTAGCTCTACCTAAACAACAAGTGAGGATTCTTCTAGCATCTATAGTCTGGAGAACAGATTCCCCCTTATTAGAATTTTTTTTGGGGGGCCGGGGGGGGGGAGGGAGGCGGAAAGAGAGAAGAAGTGGGCAACAAATTAATTGTCTGATTGATGTGAAATTCAGATACTACCTTAGGTAAGAACTTGTCCCTAGGTCTCACTTTCTTTAGTGCTGCAACAGTTAGAACCAAAGGCTCTGACAGCCGCAGTTCTGACACACCACTCATATCCACCTTCCCAAGGGCGGCTCTGTTATCTACCGGACCTCCCGCAGGCATGCCGCCAAAGGCAGCCTGACTGCCACTCACAGCAACTGGCAAGCCACCCTCTTCAGCTTGCTGCCGCAGGCATGCACTTGCTGCGCTGGTGCCTGGAACCACCCCTGCATCTTCTGGATCTCAAAGTGGAAGTGGGAACTGACCCTGGTCTCATGGCCACAGGGGTTCTGTCAGGATTGGATAATTGCAAGGCAGGGGGTACTGCGTTCTCTCAACATCTCTTCTGAATCCAGGCCAGCTGAATATGACCATGTAGCCCTTGGTTTGGATTCATGTAGCCTCAAGGGCTTGACTGAGGAAGCAGCAGGAATTAGACCTGGCTCTGACAGGAGTTGCAGTCTCTTAGAGCTCTGGAACCCTGCAGTCACTTAGAGCTGCTGAAAGCTCCAGAAGCCAAGATTGCTCACTTAGACCTTCAATAAGGGTACTGATCGGATCCAGAGGATCTAGCTTCAAGAGCTTCTTTGAGAAGGAAGAGCTACAAATGATTCTCCCTATCCTTGTGGGCCCTGGGAGTAAAGGTCCAGAAAATCAAACACCCAGGAGGTGAGTGGCCTGCTGCCAGGCAGGAAATGCATCTTTTGAATCCCAACCTTCTCCACTTCTTTGATTCTGCCATAACCCAGAATTGACAGTGTTAACGACTATTTTTTCCCCTAACTATCCTAACAATAAAAAGGGCTCCAATTCCAAAAAGAGACTGGAGATGTTTACCTCTATCCAGACACACGGTCAGATCGAACTGGGGCACTCCAGGCCCTAGACAAGTCACACTAGACAGGAGGGGCAGAGAGCACAAGAGCGCTCTAGCTGACCCTGCTAGGTACCACAAGGCAGCATAGTACCCGTAAGTGAGAATATGCAGAGCCACTTGAAAAAGCAATCTTTTAGTTAAACAATTTCAACTTATAATTAAAGCCTGAAGAGAACGAAAAATGCACTGGATCAGCATGCAAAGCAATAATGTTCGCCCAGGGGTCGACTAGACATGATATATCGATCCCTGCTGGATCTGTGCAACAATAAAACAGATACAGCTCCCACACTCATGTACCACTTCTCCAGGAAAGATACTCACCTTGGCATCTACTTTTCAGTGTTAGCATTCCACTTACAAGAACATTTGGGAAACTGCAATTCTAGACCAACTTTGCTGTTTGATTCCCCCACAATTATCACTTGTTTCAAGTGGAAACCATTAAAGCCCATTGCTAAACCAGATCTTCCAAATGTCACAGCAAAATGAAGTATGTAACACAGCCAGCATTTCTCCAGGAAACACTGCTGTACACTGTCCAGTTATAGGAACAATTCTCCAGGCCACAAAGGGCGCTGCTGTAAGTGGTGCCTGCTGTATTCCTATGCTTTCCGTCATCTTCACCTTGACCCAGTTAAGCTGTTTGCAAATACACGGACGTTGGGGCTGGGTGGAAAGAATGTGTTATTCACCCACCTATCGAAGCAGTCCAACTTGAAAGAAAGTTTTGAGATTTTATTTTTTGAAATTAAGTACCATAAGAATATATAGCTCTCAAAGTCAAGCCCTGAACAAGAGCAGCCTACTGTGTTCAACAGAAGATAAGCACGTGCTCCGGCTAACACACTTTGGAGGAACTCAAGTCAAAAAAGACAAACACAAGAGTCCCTGTTTTAAGTAAAGCAGTTCACCTTTGACTGCAACTAGAGCTGTGGAACTCTAATTTAAAATTTGATACATTTCTTCCTCTCCTGTGACACATAAGTAACATATTGGGAATCAGCATGAAGACTGTGTTTAATAAAATAACTATATATGTCCTAATAATTTCTATCGGAAACTTTTCTTCACTACTTGGCTTAGCGTGGAGAGACTTCAAATATTTCATATAAAATTTGCTCTGTTTAAAAAACACCACACCACCAATTGCTCCATATAGTGTACTTACCATTTTCTTTTTGAAAAACAGTCTTCAGCTTTGGAACTTTACTGAAATCAACACGCTTATATTCTTCATCTTCTTTCACTTCTATATCTGGTTTCCCTGAAATAATGCCAAAGATGCCAAATCAAAGTGAACTCAGTCCGGTTCTGGCACTTCAGCATGAAAAGCTGCACACTGATGCACGTGACATTTTACTAGGTTATTTTTGTTATGATTTATCCAAAATGTAACCCCTAAAACAGAACTCCCCAAACTGTGGGGCACACCCACCTAGGGGGACATGGTGGGTCCAACCCAGCCTCCACAAGGGGCAGGGAGGGAGTACTATCCACCCCATCTCTGCTCTGGCCCTGCCCTCAGCTGTGGCTCTATTCCCAGACCTGGGCACTAGACCCGCCCTCAGCCTCTGCTCCTTTACCCCTGTCTGCATTCGCTCTCACACACACACACACACACACACACACACACACACACACACACACACACACACACACACACCCTGCTCCCAGCCCCAGACAGACAGGGGTAACGGGAGGCACAATCCTGAAAAGTTGGGGGACCACTGACCTACGTATTCTGCAATCATTTATTCTATGCTACATTCCATTTTTAGACATCCTGACATATTATTTCTATAAAATGTGACAATTTAGCTCTGAAGAGAAACAAAAATTGACAAGCTTGTTCCTTTAGCCCATTGATCCACAACAGGTTTATTATTAAGACAAGACCTTTAGTAATTCATCCTCCCAGGCTGGTGGAGAGAAGAGGAAAAAAAAAGAAAAAGAAAAAAAAAAAATCACAGCTCAATTAGGAGTATTAAAATAGTAAGAAACAAGTGGAGATTAATTAAAAGCCACATTAGTTAGCACTTATTCTATGTTGTAACATGCAAGTTACAAGAGAAGGATGGATAACTCAAGTACCTCAGTAAAAACAAATAGGAAAAAAAAATGACCATCAACATTCACCAACTGTGTTTGCCAGAAAGCCAGCTAAGATTTATTTTTGTACAGAAATTAAAAAAAAAATTCCCAAAATTTCCACATTCCAGCTGCAATGTTAGTATTCATCAGTGCCCAATTTAACATCAAAAAATTATTTTAGAATGAATTTCCATAATACCTTTTTGTGAAATAGTGACAGGAACAACTTCCTTTGTCAGTTCTCCTGATTCCCAGGCTGTCCTGCTCCTAGTATAAGAATTTATAGCATAAGTGTCTTGCTCCTCTCGTGAAACAGTAAGCTTCTTAGCAGTATTTTCAGCACAATTTCCCTAGGGGAAAACAAAGACCATTCTGAGAACACAAACCAGAAATGTAGATGGAAAGATTAACTCCAATTTTTTTAAATGGGTATGACAGAACTTTTGAAGTGAATTTTTAAGTGTTAGTTGCCAGAAGGTTCTATTGTGACAACTGCTACAGGAATCTGAACTTCACAACAGAAGTTTGTGGGCAGTTTTCTGAACAGATGTAATTTAAGCCAGAAATCCATGTTCGTAATCATGTATACAGTGTAGTTGTGGCTATGCGAGTTCCAGGATATTACACAGACAAGGTGGATGAAGTAATATCTTTTATTGGAACAAGTTCTCTGTTGGTGAGAGAAAAAAGCTTTTGAGCCACAGCAAAGCTTGTCTCTCTCACCAACAGAAGTTGCTCTAATAAAGGCTATTGCCTCACCCACCTTGTGTCTCTAATGTTCCTAATGAGGCCTTTCTAATTTAAACAAAAAAATCTGTGTGAATTTAATGCTTTTGAAATGTCTTGGATTGACAGTCTGAAGCCCTGTTTAGCCACATAACAATACATCCACACAGTTCTCACCAATGCACATCATTCCTATACTGGTGGGACTGCCTTCTAGGCTTGAAAGGGTACTTCAATCTCCAGATCTTATTCAGTCCTTGGATTCTCAGCAGAGAATGACAAATTGGCAAGTAGTGCCAATTTTTCATCCAACAACTGAACTGAGACCACCTAACTTTTTGCACAGGTTACTGAACAGTGTGATAATTTCTCTTTTTTTTATTGCATACACAACTATCCTTTCACTTGACTGCAACCGCCTAACTCATTTCACAGAGGTTACTGAACAGCCATAGAACCAACCGTTACAAATCTCATTCACTACAAACACAGGCTAAACGTACACTGGTGACAGAGGTGAAGGGTAATATACCCATTACCAATTCCCTGAGATACACGAAGTCCACCTGAGAAAGTTATTCTGAAAATGAGAGGGAGCTAGACCCATCCTCCTTGGTCACTAGGCTGACTTCCTAAGAATCTGCATGCATATCTAAACTTATGCTGTTTCTATAGCAAATTCTACATATAAAATATTGTGTAGAGATCAGTCTGCATTAGTCTGATTGTAGCATTCCTCCGATTCTTCACACAAGTGCGGAGCCAACTAGAGGGTGACAGGGACTCCTCCTCCTCCGGAGTCGTGGCTGGGTGGGGAGGCTCTGCTCCATCAGGACTACAGCCATGCTTCCTCTCCCACGACACGATAACTTTGCATCTGCAGGGATTGCATGTCACTGGCCCTGGGGCAGCACAGGAAGCCCTCTGCAGCTCTGTTGTCGTGGCCCTACTCGCTCACTCCCATGGCAGAGGCCTGCAGAGGGCTCTCTGTACGGGGGAGGAGCTATTCAGCAGAGTGGTCTCCCGTGCAGCCAAGGAATCTTTACTGGTTAGGACTGAAGAAGAGGAGGATGGTCTCAGCTTGATTATCCAAAACCCTGCATTAGCTGAAACTCTTCCTTGTCCCCCAGTATGACATATATGCCCTTTGCAGCATGTGTCTCATGCTAGGGGACACGGAAGGGTTTCAGATAATTCAGAAGTTCAGATAGACAGGTTTCAAAACAAACACGAGTAGACTGTGTAACCTTATGCAGAGTACATTACTACTCCAGCCTGGAGAAGAATAAAAGGTATGGATAACAAAGGTGAAGTCTCTATCAGTGAAGAGATGTTTTAATCTATAGGCTAGGCAAAGATTGTAAAAGATTATTTGTGCAACTGCTACTATTTAGGAAGTAGCAGAACTCATCCAATAAAGACTGTGAATAACTAAGACAAAAGGGTAGGAAAATTCCTTCAGTGGAGAGAACAAATCATTAACTCCTCAAAATTTCCACCAGCCTCACTTCAACTGGATTCATCTTAAACCAGTGAGCTATTGTCAGGATGCTAGCTGACATGGAACCAGGAGAATTAAATATTATGAGGAGGTATCAGATGAGAGAGCATACCAATAGTCTCAAATCTCATTCTCCTCTGGGAACCTCATTTTTATTTATATTTACACACACACGCATGCACGCACACATGAGGAGATAACAGGGAAACCGTGCTGGATCACACAAGTGGATGCCCTGAGGGAGGCTGAGCAGCTTTACTGGTCCCTCCTGGGAAGGAAGGAATAGTGAGCTATTAGTAATCAACTGTGCATCCTACAGCATAAAGCCACTGAGTCATTGTCTACCACTGTCCTGGACTCTTCAGAAAGGCCTCAAAACACACCCACACAAAACTACCACTTGGCCTGCTCCTTAATTTTCTGCCTAGCCTCTCCAAGCCACTTACAGTAAGAATCATGAAAATGTAAGAACCCTTTCCTCAGAAGCAGTTCTGTCCCTCATTTCCTGGGCATGCCAGGACCAACTTTTAAACAGTCACTAAAACTCCCGAGTTTGGTAGTAGGCTCATGATATGGCAACTTCATTTTTTTGCCTACGTTTCAGTATTGAACAGCAATAACTACCATGTGGATTTTGTTGTAAACATCAGTCAAGCCATCTTTTACAATCAAATCTTCCAGCTTTACTCCTCCGTAAGGTGTTGCGCCTCTGTTCATTGTATAGGGAACATTAGACATGCTCTCCATCCCGCCAGCAACCATCACATCCTACTCAAACAAAACAAGCATGTGTTAAAGTGAATTACAATAAAAGCCATTTTATATAAAATTTCTTCCCACATAACAGAAGATTGGAGAACACATTACAGATGTTTCTTACAAAATTGCTTCTATTTTTTTGTCTCACTAAAACAGGAAAAAAGTGAAAACAGTTAATTGCTGTTGGCACAGGAAGTGAACATAACCAATGTTCTGTGTCTGAGCTGTAATTTCAAAAGATCTGAGAAGCAAAAAGTCTTGAAGATTAGTTACAGGAAAGTTACAACATGGAGAGTTTCTGAGGAAAAAAAAATCTGACAAATTTCTTAGCCAGTATTTCTTTTTAATCTTTCATTCGCTGCACTGGTGCTCTGGCCACCTCACATCAATTACGATCTTCTTTCTCCTACACTCAACTGTTGAAATGTAAGTGCCTCCAAGATTAAAATATAATTTTCTTATTAAAAAGTCTTAGTTTGGCATATTTGTTCCATTTCAGTTCTCCATTAGCAATATATTATATCTATAGGACAAACAGCTGTTTCAGAATTTAAGACACCAGCAAGGAAGAGATCTGTTCACATGAAGTACTAGCTGCTCTATATAATGTTGTGTCGTCTCAGTGTGGAAAGATCCAACCCAACTTCATAACACCGTTTACCATGTTGTCGGTTAATAAGCCGGCAGCAAACAGGAGACTTTAAACAGTTTTATCATTGAACCCAAAATTCAATTTAATTAGTATGTGCATTTATTAATATTTCTACATTGTTTTCAAGAAGTAGTTCCTGCAGTTTTATCACTCTTTGTAAGATATGGTTGATGATTCACTGGAGCTTCACACATGAAATCTCTAGATTCTCAGCATGAAGAATACATGTAACTATTTTCAATGTCGTGTATTACACATGGGTAGGGATAAGAAAAAGTGCAAGTTTAATGTTTTTCTGTAGTCTATAGAAAAGTTCAGTCAAGCACTTTTATATTGCATCCTCATAAAGGATACTTTACAAGGAGTCAGTCACAGGAGAAGAAAAGGAAGGTTTTGGTTTTTTTTTTTAAATGGTAAGATTTAAAGTAAATGATGCTTTGTTCAATATTAAGCATGCACTGGATCCAATAAAAGCAATTGAGAGTCCTGATGAGAAGGGCAGTACAGAGAACTCAAAGGCAGTTATGACTAGAAATCAGAAATAGGAAGCCAGAGAAGGGAACAGATGATTTCTTAAAGTTGTTGTTTTTTTAGCTTTGTTATTCTGATCCTATATAATTTTATGTCTCCAGCCCTTCCAGTTTGTTTTTTTTTTTTAAATAATCTATAAATCCAGTAAAGGCTCAAAAACAGCACTAATGACACATCCACTGAAGTCAATGGGAGTTTTGTCATTGACTGTAATGGGATCAGAATTACTGAGTGTGCAGCTGGGGAAAAAATATCTCTAATAATATAGTTTCTAAGACCTACTTACAGTCAATTAGGGCTGAATCCAGCAAAGTGGGAAGAGAGACAGTGACATACTGTGTGGGAATCAGGCATGCATAATCACTTCAGGTCAAATCTCTAATTCTTTGAAATATGAGAGCCCTTACAAAGTGTGTGGCCTGCATCCATCAAATGTAAACCTAAGGTATGAATATTCATTAAATGTGAATTACTAATCCCAGCAGTAGCTGTTGAAATAGAAGTACTATAGCTATTCTTAATCCCACTGAAGTTAGTGGCAAAAATACCATTTAGAGCCTGATCAAAGACCAGTACAGTCAGTGGCAAAAGATTCCCCTTGACTTCAGGCTCTAGACGAAGCCCTTAATACTGAGTCAGATTGGGTTTGGTGTGAATTAAGCAGCAGTCCTAAATCATTGATTTCAGTAACTCTACCCTAGGGAGGAAAGAGAGCGTGCATGTATTTTAAGAAATAAAAGAATACTTATGTCAGCAGGTAGACTTTCCAAAGATGTACCATAACTGGCAGATGAGATTTTTTTTTTTCCCCCTCCTAATCTAGGCCTGGTCTAGATTAAAAGGTTACATCAGCATACCTGTCAGTTGGGAATTTAAAAAAAAAAAAAAAAAAAAAAAATCATCTATCTATCTATCTATCTATCTATCGATAGATGAGATCCTGTTGGTATCCAGGAAGTGGGCGGGCAAAGCCCACCCACTGCTAAAGGACCTCTCCCCAGCCTAAGGGGAGGATCCACAGGTCTGTGATACCAGATAATTACGTGGGACAACCAATGAAAAAAAACAGGATTAGGAGTGAGGTCATAGGGCTAAACGAAGGGAACCTGATGGGCATACTGAGCAGAGCACCCCAGACAGCGCCCACTGCTCCTCGAAGGTGTCAAGGGAGCCAGCAGACGCTGCCCAGAGGAACTCTGCCTGGATGCGTGAACAGATGGAGGAGCGGAAATAGGCCCCACAGTCGCAGGAAATCCCGTCGGCCAACCTTCTCTCCCTGGTTTTGTAGATGGCTAATCTGGCCAGGGCCAAGAGGAGGTTGATAAGGAGATCCCGCAACTTTGTGGGGCTACGGATAGGGAGTGCATAGATAAACAGGCGAGGGGAAAAGTGCAACCAAAAATGCAGTAAGAGATCCAAGAGGAGACGGAATAGGGGCTGCAACCTGGCGCACTCTAAATAAATGTGCGCCAGGGTTTCCTTCATGCCGCAAAAGGGCAGGTGTTGGGGACAGGGGTAAACTGCGCCAAGTACACGCCTGTGCTCACGGGCCCATGAAGAAGCCACCAACTGACATCCCCGGCCGGCCTTGGGACCAGGGCAGAGTATAAGCTGGCCCACCAGGGCTTCTCACCCTCGAGAGGTGGCAGGAGGTCCCGCCACTTTGTATCAGGGTGGGACGCGAGGATGAGGTAGTGAAGAGTGTGGAGCACGAGCATCTACAGATGTTTCCTATAGATATCTATCTCACACCCCTATGGATGTAGCCATATTAACAAACCCCCAAGACACAATTATGTTGACAGAAGAGGGTTTCAGATAACACAGCTAAACTTTGTTTGGGGAAGTGGTGTTCCTACAACAACAGGAAAAACTCTTGTGTCAGCATATATTGAGTATTAAAAGGCTATGCTGGAATAGTCTCTAGTTCTGACTACCGATATGTCTACAGAAGAGGCATGAGTCAAAGCAACCTGATTAAGATCTAGGTATTTTGCTTCTCTACCCTCTTTTTCCTTTTAAGGGGAAGACTTATAATACTGACCACAACTACTTCCACTATTAACTGTATCCTACGATATATGCAAGACATTTCTAAATACACAGTTAACAAATTTGTTTATCAAAAACAAACATTTAAAAAAATATATTAATTCTAGTTAAGCAGTACTAGCACAAAACCAAAGTGTAGTATATTATAATGGGCAAGAAACCACCACATTAGTCTCATATTTCTCAGAGATCAGAATTTCCACATTTTGGCAATCAGATATCATGGCTGAAGTTAATGGGCATTAAAATTCACATACCTGATTTCCACACATCAGATTCTGTGCTGCCATCATGACAGACTTCATTCCAGAAGCACAAACTTTATTGATAGTTGTAGCAGGAGTAGAGACTGGTAAACCTGAGACAAGTTAATATATTAATCAAATGAAGACAACCACATTATTCTATTTATAAACATAATTATATCATCCTTTTTTAGCATTTAACTATTAGCTGCTAATCTTGTTGCACTGCCTCTTATTACAAAAAACTGCCTTTCATCATCTCTAATATTCCATATGGGGCTAACTTTCATCTAAAGTAGAAGAGTTATAATCTGCACCTACAATTCTATAGCAGCTCTATGTAGTATAAATTCTCTAGATCTTTAATCACAGAAACAAAAACAGTATGTTAATACCTGCACCCAGTAGCGCTTGTCTTGCTGGAGCTTGTCCTTGTCCAGCCTGTAGGACATTACCCATATACACTTCCTTCACTTCTTCTGCAGGAATACCTATAAAATAAACCAAGAGGCTTTGTTTAAAGGGAGAGAAGCAATACACTAGTGTTTTTATCTTTTACATAAAGTTTAACGCTGGCAATAAAATGCACCGATTTTACTCCAGTGAGGCTAAAATACAGCACACAGACCTACGTCAAGAGCCTCCCGGGTTTCCAAGCTTATGGTTCATGAAAAAATGCTGAAGACTGCTCTAGAGACCAAAGTCCTCTAGGCATCCACAGAACGAGAACAGCACAAGCACCAAGAATGCTGCCTTCAACAAACTCCTGGGCAGTGTATTTCAACCCATTAAAGCAATTCCACTTCCATGTCTTTAGTGCATCCACTCTAACTGCAACGCAGAATATAAATCAGTGTCTAATGTGGGGATAGGTTTTGGGAAATGGACACCTATCCACTAGGAACCAGATTAACATTTTATTTCACATACACCACTGATTAACAATTCTAATCTATTCTTAAAAGCAACACAAACAAAAGCACTCAAATCAGGCATTAAGTGCTTTACACATTTTATGCTTAGATTTTGTTTTTATTTTTAAATAGTATCAGTTGATATAAGTTTAAAATATCTAAGATTAAAATTTCATCCACCCACATGCACACTTATTTTTTAACATAATTTTTTTTCAAAACAAGATACAAATTGCTACTGTTCACTGGGGCAATGTCTAACTTTGTTTTGTAAACAAATATTTACACATACCTGCTCTTTCAATTGCTCCTTTAATTGCAATGGAACCAAGTTCAGTGGCTTGCAACGATGAAAGGGATCCCTGGAAAGATCCAATGGGAGTCCGTGCTGCGCTTGCTATGACCACTTCCTAGCGGAACAGAATATGCGGTAAGAGTTACAGTATTTGAAAACAATTTATTTTAACTTATTCACACTTTATTTTGTCTTGTCTTTTAAACGACTCATATTTGTACAGTATACAATTGTACAAAACAACAGGGGAGCCAAATGGGTCATGGACTTTAGCTGTCACTGCAGTGCAAATATTTTAATAATTATTATGTTATAGTAATTGAGACACCTGCCCAAGAAACAAGACATTAAGACTGTCATGATAATTTAGCCAAAGTCATGTTATATCAGAGATCTTCTTGTGGGGCTAACCATAAACTTTTGAATGAAACAAGGTACAACTTTCAACTCCTTACCTAGGAGCTCATTGCATCTGACTATTTCAAATTACAATATAATATGGGGTTAATTTTAAGTATGATGATGATTTGTAGTGCTTTTACCCCTATTTTTACTTAGCCCCCCGCACATCAACAAATCTGCCTGCTAAACTAGCCCATCAATCTGATGGCAGTATGATGTGCTGACACTGGAGGGACTAAAGTCTGGGTCCCCCACTTGGGGCCTCTTCCTGAATGCTTCCTCGGTGGTGTTGATGAGCACCTTCAACCCCCATGTTTCAGCAGGAGTCAAAGATACTCAGCACCATGCAGTGTCAGGCAATTGGTTCTTTATTCACTGAGGTGGGCAGGATTTTGGCTGGAATACCTTGTGTCACTTGATTTACTCTCCTTCCACTCCACAAGTAACCAGTAATAGGATTAACAAACTCAAGAGGCAGACACATTCAGCTGCCCTCAATTACAGACCAGGTCAGACGTAGGTCAGCGCAGAATGAAATTTTCAAGATGAGAGAGATAGCATTGACCAGCTCATTGTAAGTTTAACAGGAGCATGATGCCTCCCTGCCTTCCCAACCCTTTTGCAGCACTGACCATTTTAAAGTTATCTGACATTTTGATACAGACAGATCTTAGAAAAATCTGAACACTGTTATGATACTAGGTGAGAGACAGGTAACAAGTATTTTTATTCAAGCTTATCACATATAATTGTGGTCAGATTACAAGAGGGTAGGGAAGGGAAGAGTTTCAATGCTTTTTTAAAGTAAGCTCTCGCATGTGGAAGTCACTGCAATCCAGTGGCTAGACAGCAGGGCACTGGGAATCAGTAGACTTAGGTTCTATTCCCAGCTTTGCCAATGACAAGCTGTGTGACTTTGCCCAAGTTACACATTCTCTACATTGAAAGTGTGTTGCAATGCTCAAATTTTTAAAGATCAGACTCTAAAAGCAGGCTAGTAGCTATGGTTTATCATAACCACAGCTTGTGGCCGTATGCTACTTAATACTTACATTTAAAGTGCGCTGTGATGCATAACCCCGGTTTGTGTATTTCAAAACCTGAAAACAAGAAAATTTTCAGAATTTTACTTTGCAAATTTTGGTTACCTGATGTTTCAGCTCAGTAACAGATATACTGTGAAAATTGGGCATTTCTTACAAGTGACTGGGAAACACCAAGAATTATTGCATTTTTCAAGTTAAGAAATATTGGAAAAAAATAAAAAACTAATACATCACAAAATGGACTTTATTTATTTGACAAACACAGTAGACATTCTGTAGTATATTTTCTAAAAGTAATAGTGTCTCAAATATGCGAGCTGAGATCTCACTACATTATCTGTGATTAAATCTTTCCTGAAAAATTAAGTATCTTTTTTTAAATGTAATTTGTGGAAAGTATGGATTAAAAAAGTTCTGTCAGTTTTAATCATGTAACAGCTACTTCTCAGATATAGGAGCTCCAGCATTTCTCATCAACATTACATACAACGAACAGGTAGGGAATGCTGCTACGTTACAAGTTTTGATTATTCAACCCCATTGCTCCTTTAGTCCTTTCACTGCTATCACTAAGTTTAGCATTACAAAGATAGCTAATTTCTAGAGCTCAATTGCACTGGCATTTGTGATTTGTAATATGGGTGGTGAACACAGAATTCAGCATCAAAAGATGACAACCAAAGAACAAATCTGTATAGCAAACCAATTCACAGGCTCTTAACTTCATCCTATTACTAGGTGTACTCACAGTGGGGTGAAAATTCATTACATTTTTTTAAAAAATAAAAAATTTGAAAAAGATACATTATCTTAAGATATCATTATCCACAGCTGCTTCTGCCTGTCCTTGGGCAGCAGTTTAAAATAATTAAAAAAGAAACTATTTCATTAGACAGTGTACAGATATATTACTGACCACTATCATTTTACTGAAAGAATATATTCAAGGAAGTGAATTAAAATTAATAGTCACTTGAGGATTTCGAAGGAACACCATAAATTTAACTTTTCTTAAAATGACTAGATTATAAAAGTACTTTCAGGTACTATGCCCACTTTGAGTCTCCATGCCAGTTAGGATGATTTTTAAAATTTTAGCTTCACAGCAGGAAAAACAAATTCACAAGCAAGAAAAAGGCAACTGCCTATATAATTTTATGCATTTAACAACATTAAGTGAACAAAAAGAAAACATGTCCTCTAGTCTTTCAGTTATATTCAACTTGGACGATGATCTGTAACAATTTTAGGCGTGAAATTTTCTGACAAATGGGTAAACTTTCAAGTTGACTGCATCCCTTTAAGATTTTATTTGAACATCCCAGAGAGTAGTTTATTCTTAGAATGACCTGACAACTAACAAGGGTAACAGCCTTTTATCTTAAACGATCTACAGTTCAGTTATTCAGTCAATTGTACAAACAAGCAAAAACCCAGTAAACATAGCTGACTGCAGCTAGCATCGCCTGTGCTGTGTACCTATATGTATAGAAAACAGATTTTTTTTTAGCCTTGACAGCTGATAAGATTTCAACTTTGGTTCTGTGGACATACCTGACCCTTGCATAAACCACGAATGTCTGGATGCTTCTTCACTTGTCTCATCCCCTTTTCCAAGGCAGAGGCTCACAATACTTTGCCAGGCATGTGGGTCCTGAGGGAGCCTGGCCCGGGCAGGCCCTGCTCCTGCTCTGGCCTGGCTGATTACACCACTCCAAGGGGCCAAAGTTATCCTGCCCCAGGACCAACCCTGACTGCACAGCCAGCTCAGCCTGGCAGACACAGTCACCTCCCATCAGGGCCGGATACTGTGGTCAGGGCAAAGGAGAGTAGGTCTCTAGAAGGTCCTGGGGGGATTCTGGGCAGTAAGGGGGTAGGAGGTGCTCAGTAGTGGGGAAGGTTTCTGTGTTTTGGGATGCTGGGTAGTGTGGAGAGACCTGTGTATGTTAGAGGCTGTCCAGTGGGGGAGCTCTGTGTGTGTTGGGCCACTGGGAAGTGGGGGGAGTCTGTAAAGGGCACTGTGCAGTTGTGGGGGGGGGCTGTGGGGGGCACTGGGCAGGGAGGTGCAGGGCACTGTGCAGTTGTGGGGGGCTGTGAAGGGCATTTAGGTAGGGGGCACTGGGCAGTGAGAGGATCAGGGAGGGGTACTGGGCATAGTGGTCTGTCAGAGGGCAGTGGGCAGGTGAGGGTGTGTTGGGTATAGTGGTCTGTCAGAGGGCAAGTGAGGGTGTGTTGGGCATAGTGGTCTGTGGGAGGGCACTGAGCATAGGTGTTTGTGAGGGTCCCTGGGCAGTATGACACTAGTCATAGGGGGGTCAGAGGGGTGCTGGGCAGCAGTGCAGTGTGGACTTGCCCCTTAAGGGAAGAAGCACAATGACAGCACAGGGCCAGGCAGGCAGGCCAGTGTGTGTGTGGCAGCAACTGGTTTGTAAACAGTGCCCTTGTACTGGGCTGAGTAGAGGGGGGCTGTCCCTGCCGAGCCCTGCCCCATCTCCCATCACCCCCCCCAGCCCCTTGTTCTGAGGGCTCTGCCCCACCCACGTCCCCACAAATATGTTTAGCACCAGGCCCACAAAAGGTTAATCCAGCCCTGCTGTTCATCCTTCAGACTTTTGCCCTGGGCGCTTTGGGCCCCCAACTCCCTCTACCCAATGAGCAGACGCTGCGCTGGCGTGGCAGCGCCACCTCGCCCCCTCTAGGGCAGCCTCTTCTCCGCGCAGCCACGCCCCCGCCGCAGCTGGCGGCCTCGGGGAGCGGGTCGCAGCGCTGGCCTGGGGGGGGGGGGGGGAGGCGGACTGGCGCCCCCGCCCCCCAGCACGAGGATGACCTTGGGGGTTAAGACTCCTGGCTGGGCTTCGGGCCACAGCCACCTCCGCCCGCCCTTGGGCAGGTCACCCCGGGCCGAGCGCCCCACGCCGGAGCCCAGCCCGCCCGTCCCTCGGCCAGCCCGACGAGGTCGATCAGGTCGGGGTGGATTCGGGGCCCCGGGCAGCCCGCGACGCGGCGGGGCAGCAGGTCTCTCCCCGTGGGCGGCGGGGGGTAGAGGGTGACAGGCCCCATTTCCGTGGCGGGGCTTCGTGCTTCCCACCGACCCCGGCTCGCTCACCTGCAGCAGCCGCGCGACCTCCCGGCCACCCAGCATCGCCGCCATCCCTGCCCGAGCGTCTGGAGCGCCCCGGCCCCGCGCCTCACCTATAGCGCGGCCACCGCCCCCGCCCACAGCCAACGGGAGCCGCTGCTCCGACCCCCGCGCTCCCCCATTGGCTCGTGGCAGGAAGGGGCTGATGCCATTGGAGGGGAAGGCGGGACTTGTGAGCAGCGAGCGCCGGGGGCTTCCGCCAGGAGGGGGGGGCGGTGGGCCGGGACCCGGCCGCTGGGGGGCGGTGAGCAGCTGTCCCGTGGTTATAGGGCCAGTCCTGGTTTGGGGTTTTTCTTATACAGGCTCCTATTACCCCCACCCCCCCCCCCCCAGGACCGGCGCTAGTGGTTTGAGCGCCCTAGGCAGGCGGCAATTTCGCCGCTCCGGGCGCTGCTCCCGGCTCCGCTGGAGCTGCCGCAGTGGTACCTGCAGAGGGTCTGTGCCCCGCGGCTCCGCTGGAGCTGCCGCAGTGGTACCTGCAGAGGGTCTGTGCCCCGTGGCTCCGGTGGAGCTGCCGCAGTGGTACCTGCGGGAGGGCCATCGGAGCCGTGGAGCATCTGACCCTCTGCAGCAGCTCCACCGGAGCTGCCTGCCACCCCCTCTGGCAAAATGACACCCACCAATTATTCTGGCGCCCTGGCCGATTGCCTACACTGCCTAAATGGTAGCGTTGGCCCTGCCCCTACCCCAATTTTTCAGATGTGCTGTCTGGTCACCCTACCAGTGGGTGCCTTGGGCCCCTCCCCCCAGGCTCCTCTCTCTGCTTCCCCCCTCCTAACTGAACAAACCCGAACACCCCCAGCCTTGCCCAGGACTCCAGCCCCCCTCCCTCCATGGCTTGCTCTCCCCCACCCTCCCTGGATTGGGACTGGGGAGGGGGAAAAGGCTGAGGGCTCCAGGGTGGAGCTAGGGATGAGGGATTTGGGGTGCAGGAGGGGGTTCCAACCTGGCCCCAGGGGCTTGAAATAGAAGAGCAGGCTTAAGGCTGTAGCAGAGGGGTGGGGTGCAGACTCCCAGCTGGAGTTTGGATGTGGGAGGGAACAAGAGGTTGGGATGCAGGCTCTGGGAGGGAGTTTGGGTACAGGAGGGTTTGCAGGGGGGTTGCAGTGCAGGCTCCAGCTAGGCTGTGCTTACCTCAGGTAGCTCCTAGTTGATGGTGCAGCAGGGCAAAGGCAGGCTCCTTGCCTGCCCTAGCTCCTCACTACTCCCAAAATTGGCTGGCATGTCCAGCACCTAGCCAGAGGCACGGCAGGCAGCTCTGCACAGTGCATAGTGCCTACACCAGCAGCACCGTGAATGCAGCTCTCATTGGCCACAGTTCCATCCAATGGGAGCTGCAGAGCTGGCACTCAAGGAGGGGCGTGCCAGGTGCTTCCAGGAGCTGCACAGAGCCAGGGCAAGAAGGAAACCTGCCATAGCCTTGCTGAGTCGCCTCCCCCCGTGTTCTGATCAAAAAGTGGATGCCTGCTACTCCTAATTAACACCCATAGTAAGGCAGCAGCCAGCCTGTCACCCCTATTCTCCCCAGACACATTGTTCCTCTCAGCACCTGTTTGCCCCACATAGGACATGCCTGCGCTAGAGAAAGACACAGTGCCATAGCCACAGCCCTACAGAAGCCAGAAGCACAGGCATCGGTAAAGGCAGGGCTGCACTTAGCCACACTTTGGTCATGACCCACCTTGGGGTCTGCAGCAGGTCTCCAAGTTCCCCCCTTTTTCCATGCCCTCCTTATTGCAAAAATCATCTCTCTCTCCTGCCCCTTAGAAACCCTGCTCCTTCTCTAACTGCCTTTGCCAGCTCCCTCTCCTTGCCCAAATCTTTGTACTCTCACAGCTCAAGCTTTTGTACACAACTCCGCTTTTCATCTTGCCCTCTTCAGCCTACCAAAAATGCAGCCTCACAACTCTTCCCACATCCCACTCCCCTCTTTATGGCATCATGCCCTACCACATGAACACACCTCAAATGACATTCCTAGTCCACTGTCTAGCCACTGCCTCCCCCTTCCCCCTTTACAATTTCCCACATCAATTTACCACCACTAGCTTCAGGTGTAGCATGCCATCCATTCTAACCACAGTCTCAACTCTGTTGGCTATACATCTCTATTATAGTGATAACTACCCAGACTACACCTATTTTAATTATTCAAGTATACATATTAAGCATTAGTATGGCAGTTTTTAGCCTAGACTGGCCTGAATCTTTATTATAATCCTGAACATTTATGCAAAACAGCCCATAATATCATGCATTAGTTGAACTAGTTTAAATAAATAGGGAAACTTTCAGTATTAAGACAGAGGATTATTTCCTCATAAATACAGGAAAAAAAGCCCACACAAACCTAGGAGGTGCCTTCACCCCTAGTTGCTGGAATATATGTACTCAAAACAAAGAGAAGGGTGCCTCATAACCTGGACTGCGTAGGGCACATCATGGTACCAGAACAAACAAGGCAAAAATCTGATTAATTAAATTAGTATAAAGGTAAAAGGTATACAGTACCTTTTTCTGGTAAACAGAGTATAAAAGGACGGCTTTATGGAAGTAGCTTGGGAGAGCACACCATCTTCCTAAGGTGAATGTAACATCACTGCACAGCACTGCTCTTGGGAAACTGGTATACACAACCTTTTTCCTGTCCCATATTAATAAGCCTGACTGACATTGATTATTTGGTCTCAAGTATATTTCATAACAAAATATCCAACCAAAACATAGTTAAGCAGTTGACAATGCAATTTATCAACAAATTGGAGAGCCAAGCCAGGAGCCATTTAGCCAAAACATGAGTCAAACCAAGCAGTGAAGGGTGATCATAGACTCATAGACTCATAGGTCAGAAGGGACCAATATGATCATCTAGTCTGAGCTCCTGCCCAAGGCAGGCCACAGAACCCCACCCATCCAATTTTATAACAACCCCTAACCCAGGACTGAGTTATTGAAATCCTCAAAATTGGTTTGGAGACCTCAAGCTGCAGAGAGTCCACCAGCAAGCGACCCGTGCCCCACGCTGCAGGGGAAGATGAAAAACCTCCAGGGCCCCTGCCAATCCGCCCTGGAGGAAAATTCCTTCCCGACCCCAAATATGGCGATCAGCTAAATCCTGAGCATGTGGGCAAGACTCACCAGCCAGCACCCAAGAAGGAATTCTCTGCAGTAACTCAGTTCCCATCCCATCCAACATCTCCCCGCAGACCATTGAGCAGACCTATCTGGTAGTAATCCAAGATCAATTGCCCAAATTAACGATCCTATCATAACATCCCCTCCATATACTTATCAAGCTTTGTCTTAAAGCCAGAAAAGTCTTTTGCCCCCACTACTTCCCTCGGAAGGCTGTTCCAGAACTTCACTCCCCTAATGGTTAGAAACCTTCGTCTAATTTCAAGTCTAAACTTCCTAATATCCAGTTTATACCCATTCGTCCTCGTGCCTACATTAGTACTAAACTAAATAATTCCTCTCCCTCCCTAACGTTAACCCCCCTGATATATTTATATAGAGCAAGCATATCCCCCCACAGCCTTCTTTTGGCCAGGCTAAACAAGCCAAGCTCTTGTTGTAAGCAGTAGGACACCAGTGTTTGTGAATCTCTGGTAAATGTGTGCAGCAGCCCAGGCCAAAGATTATTATAAGTGCTCAGACATTTGCAGTTTGCACAAGAGGTGCTACTGGAACTTTTTAAATTGCTACTAGGGCAAAATGCCCTATTAAAAGTAACCAGTTTTAGAATTAGCGCATAATAAAGCATTCTAAGTGAAACGCCCACACCTTAGGAATTCCTGGGCAAAAGCCACATTGTCTATGCCCATTTAACGAAGTGTTTCCTTGGCAACAGCCATATAAAGAAATCACACCTATGCCTAATAAAATTGAAAGACAGTAGGACTAGAATCCTTCGTTGTACAATTAATAATCCATGGTGGTGCATTGTTCAGACATAATATTGTAAATAAATGCCATCCTTGGGGTCATATATATAATCTGTTTAAATCAGGAATGGAGGAAAAACAAAGTAAAAAGGGAGAAGATAAAGAGCAAAAGGGCATGGCTATACAAGAGCTTTACTTAACTTGCTTAGTTTTAAACAGTAAAACAAAACATTTAATGGAAAACAAATACAGAAAACAGGTTTCAGAGTGGTAGCCGTGTTCGTCTGTATCAGCAAAAAGGAGGAGGAGTACTTATGGCACCTTAGAGACTAACAAATTTATTTGGACATACGCTTTCGTGGGCTAAAACCCACATCATCGGATGCACGCAGTGGCAAATACAGTAGGAAGATATATATACACACACAGAGAACGTGAAAAAATGGGGGTTGCCATACCAACTCTAATGAGACTAATTAATTAAGGTGGGCTATTAGCAGCAGGAGAAAAACTTTTGCAGTGATAATCAGGATGGCCCATTTCAAACAGTTGACAAGAAAATGTGAGTAACAGTAGGGGGAAATTAGCATGGGGAAATAGTTTTTACTTTGTGTAATGACCTATCCACTCCTAGTCTTTATTCAAGCCTAATTTAATGGTGTCCAGTTTGCAAATTAATTCCAGTTCTGCAGTTTCTCGGAGTCAGTTTTTGAAGTTTTTTTTGCTGGAGACTTTTAGGTCTGTAATTGAGTGACCAGCGAGGTTGAAGTGTTCTCTGACTGGTTTTTGAATGTTATAATTCTTGATATCTGATTTGTGTCCATTTATTCTTTTGCATAAGACATTGTCCGGTTTGGCCAACGTACATGGCAGAGGGGCATTGCGGGTACCTGATGGCATATATCACATTGGTAGATATGCAAGTGAACGAGGCTCTCATGGTGTGGGTGCTGTGATGGTGTCCCTTGAATAGATATGGGACAGAGTTGGCGACAGAGTTGTCCAGGGAAAGAGACTTGATCACCTGTTGACACAAATGATGCTATTAGGGAGCTCAGGGAATCTATTCATGATTGTAGAAGAACCATGCCCCTGGGGCAGTTCTGGAGAAAATCTTTAAGGTTGGCCAAAATAGATTAGAGTTTAAAACAGAATTAAGCAACAGGAAAATATCCCTGAGGTACTAAAATCTAGCATTAAAACTTTTACCTTCATGGCACAAAAGACAAAAATCAGATTCCATAACTCTGCGTGGCAGCTGAGTAAGATCCAACAGGGGGCTGCATAGTCTCGGTGAGAATGATAAAGGTTTTGCAATTAACGGTTGATAGGGCATCTTGGAATGCTATACCCTACTACTTTAAAAGGACAGTAAGCCGTTGACAATATTGTGGCTTAGCTTCAGGAAATCCTGTGCCCAGGACAAACAGGTATAAACTGCTGGCAAATATTGACCAATTCCCTGGAAAACATTACACTAATTACCATGAACAGTTGTCATCGGCTTGGGATATGGATACTAATTGAGATAAACAATCCTCAGTTCATCTATTTGCTTGTAAATAATTAAGTTCCAGGAATCACATTGGGTAGAATTGGTTGTAAACAAAAATATCTCCCTAAATGAGGTTCTGGGGCTAATAATGAAACCTCACCAGGGAATCCTGGTCACTAAAGCAGAAAAATGGAAAATTGCAGTAGCCATAGTAGAGGTATAAGGGTTATGAGCTTAGAGCCTCCCAAATAGATGGGGCAGTAATTTTAACTAATGGGGGCAAGCTATGGTATTGGTGCCAGGGGAAGGGAATGGTCCACCATAGGAAAAGGATCTCTAAAAAACAATAGGGGTGTAATTACAGGGGCAATGTTGATCTATCAGTTTGTCTGCAATTTGTGCCTTCCATAACCCAAAAGGATAAACAAGAAGGACCAGCTGGCCCTTACCAGCACCTCAGACAGCAGATCTTGCACCTGTCAAATCAATTGCATGCATTGGCAAACACCCAAAAGCAAACATACAGCCCCAGTAGTGGCTCCAATAGCACCCATTGCGATGCAGGAATTCCCACCTTCTCAAATGAAGGTTACAGGCCTTGTGTAAAGTTCTGTGTTCCTTACAATTGGATGGTGTGGCCATCACTGTGTATTAGTACTGATCAGAGGCGGTCAGCTAAAATTTGCTAAAAAGGGTGGGGCTGGGTCAATTCTTCATGAAAATAATCCCTCAGTCTCTCCACCTTTGTTTGGTACCTCTGACCTTGAAAACATCTGTAAGTAATCCTGTCCCCTTGGTTTTATCACAACCTTTCATTGGTGTTGGGCTTTGATAACATTGTGTTAAATAGAAATAATGTCTTTGGTCTCATGTGTTTGCTGGATCCCCAACATACACTGGGGTCTGATTTTATGGCACAACACGACTGCATTACTGATCTTACTAACCGTTTGTGCATTACCCTTGTCATAAATGGATAGTTAAGAGTTAATGGAACAGAAGTACTTCATATCTGTTTTGCCTGGAAAGGGTTAACAAGAACAGTGAGCCTGGCTGTCACCTGACCAGAGGACAGGATACTTTCAAATCTTGAGGGAGGGAAGTTTGTGTGTGTGCTGTTAGTTTTTTGGTTGTTATTCACTCTGGGGGTTCAGAGGGATCAGACGTGCAACCAGGTTTCTCTCCAATCTCTCCGATACAGGCTCCTATAAGTTCAGAATAGTGAGTACTAGGTAGATAAAGCAAGTTAGGCTTATGGTTATTTTCTTTATTTGCAAATGTTTATTTGGTTGGAAGGAGTTCAAATTTATATTTTGCTGAAAGGATTTTAATTTGTACTTGAATACTTAGGCTGGGAGGGTATTTCCAGTGTCTATAGCTGAAAGACCCTGTAACATATTCCATCTTAAATTTACAAAGATAATTTTTATTGTTTTTTTCTTTCTTTAATTAAAAGTTTTTCTTGTTTAAGAACCTGATTGTTTTTTATTCTGGTGAGACCCCAGGGGACCGGGTCTGGATTCACCAGGGAATTGGTAGGGAGAAAGGAGGGAAGGGGGAGAAAGAGGCTAATTTCTCTCTGTGTTAAGATTACTGTCTCTCTCAGGGAAAATCTGGGAGGGGAAGAGAGAAGGAGGGGGGAAGGTGCATTTTCCTCTCTGTTTTAAGATTCAAGGAGTTTGAATCACAGTGATCTTCCAGGGTAACCCAGGCAGGGGAAGCCTGGGAGAGGCAACGGTGAGGGAAAGGGTTTACTTTCCTTGTGTTAAGATTCAGAGGGTCTGGGTCTTGGGGGTCCCCGGGCAAGGTTTTGGGGGGACCAGAGTGTAGCAGGCACTGGAATTCCTGGTTGGTGGCAGCGCTACAAGTACTAAGCTGGTAATTGAGCTTAGAGGAATTCATGCTGGTACCCCAACTTTTGGACACTAAGGTCCAGAGTGGGGAATTATACCATGACAACCCCTGTACCACTTTTTTACAGCAACGTCATTGCTATAGACTCAGACTTTAAGGCCAGAAGGGACCATTATGATCATCCATTCTGACCTCCTGCACACTGCAGGCCACAGAACCTCACCCACCCACTCCTATAATAGACCCCTAACCTCTGGCTGAGTTACTGAAGTCCCCAAACCATGATTTGAAGACTAAGTTCCAGGGAATCCACCATTTACACTAGTTTAAACCTGCAAGTGACTCACGCCCCATGCTGCAGAGGAAGGTGAACCTCCTGCCACCCCCTGATCTCTGCCAATCTGACCCAGGGGGAAATTCCTTCCCAACCCCAAATATGGCAGTCAGTTAGACCTTGAGCATGTGGGTAAGACCCCCAGCCAGACACCTGGGAAAGAATTCTCTGTAGTAACTCAAAGTCCCCCTACGCCCCATATAGTGTCCCATCACCAGCCACTGGAGATATTTGCTGCTAGCAATCACAGATCTACAATGGCATGTAGTTGGAGCTTCCTCATCCTCTCCCCTCTATAAACTTATCAAGCTCAGACTTGAAGCCAGTTAGGTTTTTTTTTGCCCCCACTGCTCCCTTTGGAAGGTGTTCCAGAATTCACTCCTCTGGCGGTTAGAAACCTTCATCTAATTTCAAGCCTAAACTAGCCCTGACTTGCATGCTATTGCAGTGGAAAAATACCTGAACAATACAACTCGTCACTTGTATACAGCACCCACCCCTTGCAAAGCATGTTGCAGCCTTTGATGGAATCAAATGCTGCAGCCTGTGCTCAACATAAACATGACTGTGCTAATGGTTGTAACTATAACAACCTGATCCATCCCCTCAATACCAGTAACCATTCTCTGATGGGACCAAGCCTTATATTGCAGAAACCATTCTCCCCTGTTACAGCCAGGAATACTACGCTGTTGCACCTCTACTAACAACTCACCAATATGGCCAGTCTTCAAACTGGTTGTGGCAACTCACTATATATTACCACAAGCTTAATCAAGTATCATCAGCTTGCTTGCCCATGGTGGCCATCACCCTTTATCTAATTAAATCTTTTACCCTAGACCTTCAATGTGTTTCTACCCTCAATATTTCAAATGGTTTTTTATTAATATAAATGGAACCCAAACCTGAGTACAAATTTGCTTTTACATTTGATGGTCAACAGGTCACTTGGATCTATTTACCCCGGGGTTTCCACAATTCCCCCTCCATTTTTTACAGGCAAATGAAGTGTGTTGTCATTTTCTAAACCCTCTGTTCTGTTCTAGTATGTTGATGACCTTTGTCTTGCTATAGCTACATTGGAGGAACATCTAACCTTGTTGCAACAGCTGGAAAGCTCGTCCATCAAGCTGATCTGAAATGTAACTCAAAGGTGCAAGTGTTCAAATGGTTTCGTTTTAGGCATTACTTTGTCAAAAGATGGGGGCACACAGTGGATCAGCAAAAGATAGAACTAAACCTGCTTACCTTTTACCTATTCTCTGCTCCTTTTTAAGGCTTGTTGGCTATCACAGAAATTTCAGCCCAGAATATGCCTCCATTACAGACACTTTGTATCAGCTTTTTAAAAAAAATGTCACTTGGCAATGGACACAAGACTACCCATAGGCAGGTACGGCTCTTAAGCAAACTGATTAGTGCTCCACTTTAGCCACTCCTGCTAAAATGTTCCACTTGGAAGTGACAACTTGCCAAGTGGCTGTATCTGCTGTGCGCTCCTAAGAAATCCAGAATAAATGAAGACCAATTGCATAGGCCTCTAAAATGCTGTCTCTGGTTGTGCTCAAATATTCCCTGTGCAAACACATTGGGCTATTAGGCATTTCACGTTTCTAACTGGCCTTTCCTGAATTATTCTCCACATAAATCTACCAACTTTCTTCTTCCTGGTAAGGTAAAGGACAGACAGGTCTCCAGCGCACTATTAGCACATTAATCTTCGTTGTTCCAAGATAAGAACATCAATGTCTGACACTCACCTACCCCATTCCTTCTCCCACATGCGCTTCTGTGCAATGGCCCTCCTCATAATTGTTTTTTGCTGGCCACCTCACCTCAACTACCTGTTTTTCCAACCCTTTCCTCCGTCAGTTGAAGTCTTCTTTAGTGGGTATTTTTACAGACCTAGTTTTTAAATGATGGCAACCCACATGCAAGTTTTGATTTGTATGTCCTCTCCCCCATCCAGCCCTCCTCATTCCCTCTCTTTTTCTTGCACTCCTCCACCCCCGTATATCAAACTTGCTGTTGTGGCATGTGCATTGGAACACTTTGCATTTTTCTACAATACCTTTACTATTCACTTCTGACTCTACATGGGTTGGAAATGTGCTTACTGAATTTTTTCCAGTCTGATATTCTCATTATTTTGTCTCTTCTGATGGATCCTCTTTGACTCACGTTTCTCTACTTGACTAGATAGTGTCACCTGCCCTCTGCTGTTTCCTTCCCTCCTTATGTTCTCAACTGTAAAGGTCAAAGCAAAACAGCTCCTTTTCATAAAGAAAGCTCCATGGCAGATCAGCTTGCAGACCAAGGTGCTCAAGTGGAGGGACAAATGGACTTTTTCTCATAACCCTGTGATCACTACTGTCTCTGCAAACTGTGCCATGAACCCCATAACACTGCAACATGCACAAATTGGGCATCTAAAGCATTAAGGCTGGTGCAAGAAGAGGCCTGGGGGGGAGAATTGCCACAAGATTCATCTTTAAAACCTTATGAATCAAGGTTAACCCCTACAACAGAAGGTCATTTGCTTATGTACCATACAACCAAGTCATCTATCTGGGTGGTGCTGGAACAAATTTGGAAAGATTTAATTTACTATGTGCATGATATTCCCTCAGGAGGACATCAAGAAGCTGATAAAACCTTGCAAAGATTGGAAAACTTGGGTTGGTGGCCAGGTATAAAAAATGATGAAAGGGAGTACTGTAACAATTGTCTAGCCTGTGCTCAAATTAACCTAATCAATAGTAAAAATAATGCTCCTTTCAGACCACAATGAATATCAGGAGCATGGTCAATGTTACAAAGAGATATTGTAGGGCCATTACCCACAACACCAAAAGGAAATAAATATATGTTGGTACTTGTGGATACGTCCTTCAAATAGACAGAGACTTTTCCAATGAACACCAACACAGGTGGAGCAACAGCTTGTGTACTGGTAGAACAGGTATTCTCATGTTGTGGCTTACCAGAGAAACTGAAATCAGGTCAAGGAACTCACTTTACAGACTAGGTTCTACACATTGTGTTTTATCCTTATGTATTAAACAAAAATTCCATTCTTTGTCTCCCTCAATCCTCATGCCAAGTGGAAAGAACAAACAGAACCTTCAAATAATGTTTAAGACGTTTGTGAAAGTAAATGGGGGGAAAAAAAGGAAGCCTCATATCAGTCCTCATGGCAACCTGGGCAACTCCCGCCACAGCATCAAATGTACCTCTTTCAAAGTAACAACAGGGAGGGAAATGGGAACCCCAGAACATTGCTTGTGGAAAGCTAGTGCTGAAGTGGGAATTAAGATGGATGCATTTATGCAAAAAGGTACAGGAACATATCAAAATGTGTATCTTTGTGTGGGGGGAAAATGGGAAAGGCAAAAGCCTATTTTGACAGAGGTAGCAGAAAATGGCTGGAAAGTTGGGGTCCAAGTTATGCGTGTGGCTTATGCAGTACCAGAGCACTGATACTGATGCCTTGACCCTTACTGTATTAAAAAATCCATATATAAAATTCAAATTACTGGAAATAAAAGTGAATAAAATGTACCATGCTAACCATCTTAACTTGTTCAAGGGTAAATTCTTTCCCCCCACAGAAACTACTTTGTGTTAATCACATTATCATGACATGCTCCACTGCAATTCATGTTGAAAATGGACATAAGCTTGCAATAGCACCTGACAATGAAGATGCCAGTTCAGGTAATCCACAAAAATGAAGGGGATGGAGTAACTTCAATGCCAAGCAACGTATAAGAACATAATGTAAGAACGGCCTTACTGGGTCAGACCAAAGGTTCATCTTGCCCAGTATCTTGTCTTCCGACAGTGCCCAATGCCAGGTGCTTCAAAGGGAATGAACAGAACAGGCAATCATCAAGCGATCCATCCCCTGTTGCGCATTTACATCTTCTGGCAAACACCATCCCTGCCCATCCTGGCTAATAGCCATTGATGGACCTGTCCTCATGAACTTATCTAGTTCCTTTTTGAACCCTGTTATAGTCTTGGCCTTCACAACATCCTCTGGCAAGGAATTCCACAGTTCACAGTATGTGAAAAAATACTTTGTTTTAAACCCACTGCCTATTAATTTCATTTGGTGACCCCAAGTTCTTCTGTTATGAGAAAGAGTAAATAGCACTTCCTTATTTACTTTCTCCACACCAGTTATGATTTTATAGACCTACCATATCCCCCCCTTAGTTGTCTCTTTTCCAAGATGAAAAGTCCCAGTCTTATTAATCTCTCCTCAGATTAATAAGACAGTCTGGACCTATACATTGAATGCTTCCGCCGACGTGCACAGGCAGAAATTGTGGAAAAACAACATCGCTTGCCTCATAACCTAAGTCGTGCAGAACACCATGCCATCCACAGCCTCAGAAACCACCCTGACATCATCAAAGAGACTGATAAAGGAGGTGCTGTTGTCATCATGAACAGGTCTGACTACCAAAAGGAGGCCGCCAGACAACTCTCCAATACCAAATTCTACAGGCCACTTCCCTCAGATCCCACTGAGGAATACACTGAGAAACTGCACCATCTACTCAGGACACTCCCTACACTAACACCAGAACAAAATCAACAGACCCTTAGAGCCCTGAACAGGGTTATTCTATCTACTACCTAAGATCCAAAAATCCGGAAATCCTGGACGCCCCATCATCTTGGGCATTGGTACTCTCACTGAAGGACTGTCTGGATATGTGGACTCTACTCAGACCCTATGCCACCAGCACTCCCAGCTATCTCCGTGACACCACCGATTTCCTGAGGAAACTACAATGCATTGGTGACCTTCCAGAAAACACCATCCTAGCCACCATGGATGTAGAGGCTCTCTACACAAACATCCCACACACAGATGGAATACAAGCTGATGATGCCACAGCACAACTGGTTGCTGAGCTCTGTGCCTTCATCCTCACACACAACTATTTCAAATTTGATGACAATATATATCTCCAGATCAGTGGCACCGCTATAGGAACCCGCATGGCCCCACAATATGCCAATATTTTTATGGCCGACCTAGAACAACGCTTCCTCAGCACCCGTCCAGTCACGCCCCTTCTCTGCCTATGCTACATTGATGACATCTTTATCATCTGGACCCATGGGAAGGAGACTCTGGAAAAATTCCACCACGATTTCAACAGCTTCCACACCACCATCAACCTCAGCCTGGACCAATCTACACGGGAGGTCCACTTCCTAGACACCACGGTGCAAATAAGTGATAGCCACATTAACACCACCCTATACCGAAAACCTACCGACCACTATGCCTACCTTCATGCCTTCAGCTTCCATCCCGGGCACATCACACGATCCATTGTCTACAGCCAAGCATTGAGGTACAACCGCATCTGCTCTAACCCCTCAGACAGAGACCAACACCTACAAAATCTCCACCAAGCATTTTCAAAACTACAATACCCGCACGAGGAAATAAGGAAACAGATCAACAGAGCCAGACGTGTACCCAGAAGCCTCCTACTGCAAGACAAACCCAAGAAAGAAACCAACAGGACTCCACTGGCCATCACATACAGTCCCCAGCTAAAACCCCTCCAACGCATCATCAGGGATCTACAACCCATCCTGGACAATGATCCCACACTTTCACAGGCCTTGGGTGGCAGGCCAGTCCTCGCCCACAGACAACCTGCCAACCTGAAACATATTCTCACCAGTAACTGCACACCGCACCATAGTAACTCTAGCTCAAGAACCAATCCATGCAACAAACCTCGATGCCAACTCTGCCCACATATCTACACCAGTGACACCATCGCAGGATCTAACCAGATGAGCCACATCATCACCGGTTCATTCACCTGCACGTCCACCAATGTAATATACACCATCATATGCCAGCAATGCCCCTCTGCTATATACATCGGCTAAACTGGACAGTCTCTACGGAAAAGGATAAATGGACACAAATCAGATATTAGGAATGGCAATATACAAAAACCTGTAGAACACTTCAACCTCCCTGGCCACACTATAGCAGACCTTAAGGTGGCCATCCTACAGCAAAAAAACTTCAGGACCAGACTTCAAAGAGAAACTGCTGAGCTTCAGTTCATCCGCAAATTTGACACTATCAGCTCAGGATTAAACGAAGACTGTGAATGGCTTGCCAACTACAGAACCAGTTTCTCCTTCCCTGGTTTTCACACCTCAACTGCTAGAACAGGGCCTCATCCTCCCTGATTGAACTAACCTCGTTATCTCTAGCTTGCTTGCATATATATACCTGCCCTTGTAAATTTCCACTACATGCATCTGATGAAGTGGGTATTCACCCACGATAGCTCATGCTCCAAAATGTCTGTTAGTCTATAAGGTGCCACAGGATTCTTTGCTGTCTCCTCAGATGGCTACTCTTCCATACCCCTAATAATTTTTGTTGCCCTTTTCTGAACCTTTTCCAATTCTAATAAATCTTTTTTGAGATAGGGCGACCACATATAAATTTTGTCTTCTTATATATCCCTTTCTTAATGACTCCCAACATTATTAGCTTTTTTGACTGCCGCTGCACATTGAGTGGATGTTTTCAGAGAACTCTTCACAATTGACTGAGATTTCTTTCTTGAGTGATAATAGCCAATTTACCAAGATACATCCCAAGATAAAGGACTTGTGAACACTGAGTGGAGTCACCAGCAAATTAATTACTCTAACCTAATCCATGCTGAAACCATAGGGATTGTGTTAGCGGGAAATAAAGTCTATACGGATGGAAATTGGAAAGAAAGAATAAGTTTTAATAATCCAAATTTAAATTCTGGAGATGCATCTATCAAAATTATCAATCTGGCTGAAAGCGACACTGGTATAAATCAATGTGTGTAAAACAGGGACCTGGAATTGGAAAAAGAAAAGTTAATTTTAACGGTAGTGGTCCAAGGTTCTGTTCATCCTACCGTAAATAAACCACATAGTTCCAGGGCACCAACAGAAATAGCAGCACAGTGTCCCCAAGTAGATCCAGAGCCACTTAATAGTGACTTAACTGCTACATTGGTACCTGGAACTTTGATAAATAACATACAGGTTATGCATATATCTATAGTTTTAAATCTCTCATTGAAATATGGCTGAATTTGGCTACTGTGTAAAAGCAAATGTATCACTTCTGTATAATTCTTTGTTAATCAATATACTAGTTTCTTATCAGGAACATGCATGCAAACCAGCAGCCAGGCAAGAGACTGTCCTGCCATCTGGAATCTTCCAAACTAGAAAACTTCAAAGCGTAGGCTCAATTTCAGGACTATTCAGATCTGGAATGTCCATTTGGAACAGAGCTGATATGGAAGATATAAAAAGGCACATTAGCTATTTTGTGCATCGGGTGGCAGAAACAGCCTCAAACCCCATAATTTACGGCACTGAAGGCCTGGCTACTGAGGAACAGTATATGGGCTATAATATGCATGACATTGCTCAACTGTTTAATCAAATACAAGTAAAAATTAATGAATTCATTGACGTAAATGACCTAAGGGCAAGAGAAAATCATGCTGGTAGGGAGATTACATGTACTGCTTATGGAAATTACATGCTAGCCACCATGATCAATTAATTAGGGAATACTGAAAGAGGAAAACTGCCTGACCTTATCAGAGATGAGCAGTTAACTGAACGGTATTCTCCTTAGTACATAACAAAATCTATAGTAAATCAACATGTTAAATTATGTAGGCAAATTCCTTTTAGCACAATTAATAATTTGGGACCAGTGACACTGCATCCCAATGGAGGCATGTACTATTAAAAACAGTCCTTTTACTGTAAAAAATGTATAGTGATTATGGTCCATTCAGTAGGTTACCTGAAAGACGACACCTACAAGGAACGACTGGATCTATTGCAACTGTTAGTGTTCCACACAGTGACACAAACATGGAGAAAACCACACATGGCTTGTTGTTTCATTAGAGGCTATCAACACATGTGCCAATGTGATTTTTTGACATTGCCATTCCCACTGGGTGGTCACAATGGCTCACCTCAGCACAAAGAGACAAAGAAGCTAGCCACTCCTGTCTCTTGTCCAGGAAAACTTACCAAGCAGAGACAACCAGCTGTACGGATAACCTATAATATGAATGGACAGTATTGCATAGTAACTGATCACAAAAAAATTCTATATGGAAACCTCACTTGTGGTGTCACTACTCCAAATTTTTGTTTGACTCCTCATGTACATAGTATTGTGGGACACAGTGCCTATCCCAGTTTTTCAAAACCAGTGATCTGCTAGGTCACCCCAATCCTTGACTAGGAGCCAGCCTTATCCTGCTCTGCTCTGAGAATCCCCACTCCTGGGTTGTTCATGCACAGCCTCTGGCATGTAAGTTGCTCCCAGCTACTTGCAACTGAATGACACTAGCCAATATCTCCGGTCCCAGACACAACCCTAAGAACCTCCATCTTGCAGTGTCCAGTTATGGCCACTGGACACTGCGAACTTATATAAGTTCATCAATTTAAAAAAGAAATTGATATGTACCAAGCTTGTTATCCCCAGGGGAGCCTCTGAGACACTGCAAACCAAACACACTGCTTCAGGTACAATAAACAAACATTTATTAACTACGAAGATCGATTTTAAGTGATCATAAGTCAAAGCATAACAAGTCAGCTTTGGTCAAATGAAATAAAAGCAAAACGCATTCTAAGCTGATCTTAACACTTTCAATGTCCTTCAAAATGTAGATGCTTCTCACCACAGGCTGGCTGGTTACTTTTCAGCCAGGCTCTTCCCTTTATCAGTCTTTCAGTTGCGTGGTGGTGGTGGTGGTGGTAACTGTAGATGTAGGTGGGAGAGAGAGAGCATGGCAAAAGATAAAAGGGAGAGAATGTCCTCTCTTTCCTCCTGGCTTTGCCTCCCGCCCCCTATTTCAGGGTCAGGTGAGCACTCCCTCATTGCAGTCCTAAACTGCCCAAAGGTAGGGGAGTGACTCCCTCGAGGGTCTAACAGATTCTTTTGTTGCTGCCTAAGCCAGAGTCCATTGTTCCTGTGAGGCTGGGCTGGGCTTGTCCCATCCATGCCCTGACGAGGTGTGAGCTGCCCCTCTGTTCTTGGAGAGTTTTTGCATGGGCTTGCTTTAAGCCATGAGGATATAATTTCAGTATATAGTTATGAGGCTGAAAATGTAACCTATAACCTTACTGCAACATCACTATAACAATGCTCAGTGCATTACAAGCCTTCTGAAGACACTCAACATGACAAACTTTGCATTGGATACCACACAATCATTTTATAAAGATGAACATGGGAGTGCTAGGTGTTCCCCCAAGGTACAGATCATACCCACTCATTTCAAAATTTAAAAACACGGCTAAACAGCAAAGACGCACACTTCGTCCCAATTAGCAATGACATGCACAAGGCAAAACAAGTCTTAAATGACTTTATTCATGATTGGCATCTCAAAATACTTATTTCCCACACCAGGATAGGGCTTGCATTTAAAGCTTTGTGTAACAAGGTGTATTTGTATTGGCTGTATTAATTTCATATTGTCACTTATGTAATCTGTTAAAATGCTTGAAATCACACATAAAGGCCTCACCATTGCTTCATGCATTGATTTGGCAAAGGTGCTGCCCTGACTATAATAATCAAGACAACGCACAGGGGCTTGTTGACTAACATACACTGGCTAGTATACATGTATATTATGTATACATTTAAGTATACATATTAAACATTAGTAGCTGTTGTGGAAAATTAACCACACGATTGATTTTAGATCAGACAGCCTGAGACTCCTTTATTTTATACAAGCATATATACAGGGAGAGACAGCATGACTCCACACAAGAGGCAGGCTGCTCTGTTTTCAATAAATTTTACCATGCTTATAAAGGTTAAAACCGCAAAACGTAGCATGCTGGTTACACATGTAATTTGCCTTATTTGGAATATAATGTTGATAACAAGCAAGCTGACTGACTAATTTTCCATCTGTGGCAGAGCCCCAATTTTCCATCTATGGCTTTTCCTGTTGTTGTCTTTGCCAGTCGAATCTGCAGTTTGACTGTTCTAACACCTTTTCTATAGTCCCGACAGCAAGCTCAGCTGTTGTAACTTAACAGATCTCCTGGTTCCCCTTTATCCAATTCCAGTTCCTCTTTTTGGGGCCCTAACCACATCTTTCTGCCTCAGCATGCCCTTCGTACAGAAAAACAAGCTAAGCTAAGGCTCTAAATTATTTTTGCTCAAAGGCCTAGGGCCTAAGACAAAGGGTGGGGGTTGCTTTTCCCTGACAAAGCTATACAATGTAGAGTGGCCTACACTTTTATTATAATCCTGAACAGTTATGCTAAGTATCTCATAACACCTTGTATCAACTGAAGTAAACCTTGGATTGAATAGAGAGGAAAATTGTCAGAATTGGGATAGATGATTATTTCTTCATAACTAACACAAAAGGAGTTGCTCACACAAACCTAGGAGATGCCTTTATCCCCCCCAGTAGCTGGAATGTGTGTGCTCAAAACAAAGAGAAGGGTGCATCGTAACGTGGAATGCATGGGGCACAGCATGGTACTAGAACAAACAAGGCAAAAAGCTGACTGAATAAATGACATATACAGTACCTTTTTCTGGTAAACAAGTAGGGTATAAAAGGATGGCTTTAGGGGCACACCATCTTCCTAAGGGGAATGTAACATGGCTGCATGCAACTGCTCTTTGGAAACTAGTACCACATAGAACCTTTTGCCTATACCGTATTAATACATCTGACTGACGTTGGTAATTTGGTCTCAAACAAACAACTCTACTCCTCTGACAGAATGGAACTATCAGTCTTTATCCTAGACCTTGAGTTGATCTTTTAGATATGCTGGGCCCAAAGCACCTTGAACTTGACTTGATATTCTATGGGAAGCCAGGGTACAGAGCAACGGACAGATGATATTTGCTTACTGCAGCTCATGTTGCTGAGAAAACAATTCCGTATATGGTCCTTGTCTTTTAGGCTAAGATTTTCAGGCCTAGGAATAGGTCTACTTAAATATTTTATAGCATGGACCAGATTTTCAGCATTTAATATGTACTAGTACAGGCTGTAAACCCTAATCTTTCTAAAAGCTGTGTGTTTATATTTTGCTCAATTTGGCCACAAATTCACTGTCCTGGTCTCCTTCTCCCTCTCTGACACTCATTGAGGTTGAACAGTACTTATGTAACATGCCTGAAGTATGTTAGAGGTGTGTCTAAAACAGTAGGTAATAGGTGGATCAATTATTTGTTATACTTGTTATGGCAAAAATGGAAAAGGTATGAAACATGTAAAATAAAGCAATAGCTATAGGTTTTGTACACAAAACCTTTATTTTCTCATTTTATATACAAAACAGAACAGTAATAGATGGCATGAAAATGGCATTGATCATAGAAATTAACATCAGGGCTATCTTTGTAAGTTTAATGCAATTCCTTCCTTTCCCTAACCCCTTGGAGAAAGTGACGGACAACAACTGACACTGCTATCCTGGTCCTTTGTGTTACTTTCACATGTTGCCAGCAAGCTGCTACTTCATTGTCAGTTCTGAGAAAATTAAACAAGCAAAATTTACATTCACGTACAAACCTCGGCTGCTAAAATGACTAAGCCTCGCTGTCTTTTACATAAGACCATTGAGGGCCAGGTGTTCTACTGCCCAAGGCACTGTACATTCCAGTAGAGGGCTCTAAAGCACCAAAGTGACTTCTGAATGTGGCCCATCCATGAAAATCTCACCACCAAACTGCTTTTAGGGAACATGCTAATGTGCACTTAATTTTTGAGCATATGGCTAGTGCCTTTCCTGAGTAATTCCTGCTCTTTTAACCTTCTACAAAGACCCCAAGTTTAACTTCACAGACCTTAAAGTGTTTTCTATCCATCCCTCCCCAGCCCTGCACACAAATATTCAAAGATGGCCAGTCAAAACTAACATCCCTCTCCTCCGAACTAAAAGTAGTTGGGTTATTGCCTTAAGAATAAGGTTGCTGTCCAACTGGTTTCAGATCAGTCTCAGTACGGCCAAACCAGTTCTTCATTCTTTCCTGCATTACAGTTTTCCTTATCTTTCCCCATGTCTAGGATAGAGGTCATCAATAAATATAGTGGAGAAGGTCTAATCTGATGGTCCCTACGCATACTAATATCAGCTGTGTATATTAATTTCCCAATGCTATTGGAACAGCTGTAGAGAATTGGTACATTAAAGCTAGCCTGGGACCCACAGGTGACCCAAATATAGTTGCGGGCACTACTTACAAGTGTTTCATTTCCTTTGCCCCTCTTGCAAACCCAGATACTATCGTCCCTCAAGATTTTTCTCAACCAGGTGGTCCCAAAAGAGTGAGCAGAGAATCATATAAGGGTAGGTAAATCAACCAGGACAATGGTGGATTAATAAATGGCTCAGGGATATTTGCAAGCTTCCATAATCTTACAGTAATACCTTCTAAAACCACCACACTTACTGCCACTGAACACTCAGAAAATCCTTCACATGCATTTGTAGGGTGGTACACTTCTAGCCAGGTAAAAGGAGAAAATGACATCATATTGCTGGAATGGGCCCACAACATTGCCAGCCAGAGCTCTGTTTTGTTAAACATTATTGAGCCATAAGTAGGGCAAAGCAGTGTGGTAATTCACTGCATATTCCAGCAAACATTTGCAACAGTAACGCTGTACAGCCTTCTATGTTTCTTTTTTTTTTTAAAGGAAAATGCCACTATCAATTAAATCCTCTCTCACATAATGGGTCTGTAGTTGTGTGTGTTGAGGAAAAGTGGTTACAACCGCATTTTATGCTGGAAGGCATTTTAAAGTAAGAAATTTGTGTATTTGGACTATTCAACAAAAAGTTATTGAACTTTGTAATAATGCTAGAAAAAAGGAAAAGCATTGGCAAAGTTCCATAAACAAGCAGGTAGAACACTGAATGTTAAAGGTTGAAATTAAAAAGGAAAAAAACTGAACTGAGCACATACGTGTTAATATATGCCTGTTGTAAAGTAATGGCATACAAATGATCATTCAGTATGAAGGCTGAAAGTTACATTTTCATTTAACAGTGCCTCCAGATTTTATGAAAAATGTGGTCATAAACAGATAGTTACGGGTTAATGTCTCTTACCTGTAAAGGGTTAAGAAGCTCAGTAAACCTGGCTGACACCTGACCAGAGGACCAATAGGGGGACAAGATACTTTCAAATCTTGTGGAGGAAAGTCTTTGTTTGTGCTCTTTGTTTTGGGGGTTGTTCGCTCTTGGGACTAAGAGGGACCAGACGTCAATCCAGGCTCTCCAAATCTTTCTAAATCAGTCTTTCATGTTTCAAACTTGTAAGTAATAGCCAGGCAAGGCGTGTTAGTCTTATTTTTGTTTTCTCAACTTGTAAATGTTCCTTTTTTTGCTGAGAGAATTTTACCTCTGTTTGCTGTAACTTTAAACCTAAGGCTAGAGGGGGTTCCTCTGGGCTATATAAATCTGATTACCCTGTAAAGTATTTTCCATCCTGATTTTACAGAGATGATTTTTACTTTTCTCTCTTTAATTAAAAGCTTTCTTTTTAAGAACCTGATTGATTTTTCTTTGTTTTAAAAAATTCAAGGGGTTTGGATCTGTGTTCACCAGGGAATTGGTGAAGTCCCTCAAGGCAACCCAGGGAGGGGAAAGTTTTAGGGGGACAGAAAGTGCTCCTAACACTGAAATTCTGGATGGTGGCAGTGTACCAAATCTAAGCTAGTAATTAAGCTTAGAAGTGCCCAAGCAGGTCCCCACATTTGTATTCCAAAGTTCAAAGTGGGAAAGGAACCTTAACATATGCATATAATTTAACTCTTTTATCTTTAGATACTCTAAAATTTACATTTAATTACAGCAGCTGTATTACATAATAGGCTATTTGTCAAGGGCTTGCTCATCTGTAATTAAAATCTCTCCTTTTATACATACCTTATAAGTGGTGTTACTAATAAACCTATAATTATGTAATATAGCTGCTGTAATTAAATGTAAATTTTAGAGTATCTAAAGATAAAAGGGTTAAACTATACAAATTTGTAAAATTGTTTACAAAAAGCTCAAGCTAATGCACGCAGGGATATGACAACTGTACACCACACAGTTAATAAAATTAAACAAATTGTAAAGAACGTAAAAGGGATTACAAAACATAAATAGTAAATAGTCTCCCACAGTGCTTGAATGCAATCCTGCATCCCATTGCAATGTTTTTAGTGTTTCAGATATTGGTAGTGATCCTATTATTGTGGCATGCTGGATTAAGCAATTGCGGCATATGCCCTTTAAAAGAATTGAAATGGTTACATTGTCCTAGTGAGGCAAAGTCAGGGGTAATAACGTATTGTGCCCACAAGAAGCCACACCTGCTCGGTCTCTAAGTGAGCCTGGAGCTAATGCTGGACAAGGCCAAATACCCACTGAACCTACTAATTGGTATGACTGAGTGTATATACAAATATGTCAACCATCAAGGAGGTTATACCAGAGAACGAGTTACTCCTATTATAAATCTTGCCATCGTTGTGTGTTAAGTAAGCACACCACCGAGATACCATTCCACCATTAGCAGAAGGTAAGAGAACACATAGCAGCAAAATCTGATAGGAAAATAAAAAGCATTGGTGAGGCAGTTAATCATAAGGCTGGGTGCATTTAGATGCTATGTTGCAACGCTGGTGTGCGCACCGAGGGTTCTGACAGAAAGATACAAGCCAAAGTGAGAAAAATAAGAGTGGTATAAGAATCAGCGTCAGTCAGTGAGTGTGTGTGGAAGAGCAAAAAGAAAAGAGAAGAAACCCAAGGAAGACTTGACTCGAGAGACTTAAGAACTACTAAGGAGCTGCTGTCAGTGACCCATGGAAGACCGGTTGTCAGAAGCAGGGCGCCACCACTCAGCATCACTCCCAATTGTATGTAACTTCGATTCGGGGTGCTCTTAGTCTATTGTGACAGGGACTGCTGTGCTGTGTTAATAACGTGTTCTGGGTTTTTTTAAATACTGCTTGTGTCAATCACTTATCAGACAAATGTGCCATGTCCCCTTGATATTCCTGAGACCACCCAACCTGAGAGAAATCCTTGGAGTAACAAGCCCTGCTGAGATTAGTCACCCCTTCCCTGCTCAGCATGCAACCACATCCCTGCCATTTCCTATAAGGTGTTCTTGGGGACAACCACTTATGATCTTGCCCTTCAGGCTTTCTTCAGCCCCGGGTTCTTACAAAATTCCTGATTGTTTATAGCTTTTTCCTTGCTGGAAAGTGATACAATGACAACCACCACCTTACCAGAGCATTCCCAACCCTTGGCTTCTGCATTCCCAGGACAGGGTCACTATTTATCTCAACATATATTCTCAATCTATCAGGACACCCCACATCCTCTCACCTGCCACACCTAAATAAAACCTATGAGGGATTTAAGGCAGCAACCTGCTGATCTCCTCAAACCTTCATACAATACTACTAGCTGGACCTCTGCAAATCCCAGAGTATCTTCTTTGAATAGAGGGTCCTTCAAATGGCACCATATGGTAAGACCTTCCCTCTACAGGTACATCCACTAACTATCCATGTGACAGAGCCAAAAAAGGTTAAGCAACTTGCAGGCTAAAGGACCCTAATTCAACCTTTAAAGACATATTAGAGAAGTATAATTAGGGCTATTCCTTAGAAATAGTTAACATAACCATGTTAAATGGACTAGAGCTTTAAAAAGCAAACCTGTATTAGAGAATTAGAGGTAATACTAACTGTATGTGTTTACTTATATCTTGTTAGATGTTAGTCATATAAACAGACAGTTCCTGTCTATTATTATAGTTATTGATTCAGAGATCAAAAAGGAATATTAACATTTAGATGAAGTTTACCACAAACTGTCTACGAGCTGCTCAATTGATAATTACCTTATATTAATCCATGCAGTTAATTGCTGGTGATGTTTAGGAAATAGGTTACTTCAAAAACACTATTGTTCATCCCAGGACTGCATAGTCAAGAGGCTGCAAAAATCTCTTAAAAACTCTTGGCACCTAATCCTTTAATCTCATATCTGATTAAGCTTAATTCAGGGGACGTTTGAGTCATAAGACTGAGATCTTCAGTCCCATCTGGACTGCCCTGATTTTGAATATTTGGACATTGCACTATAACCTATGGACTAATTCTGAAAGAACTCTATGCAGCTCTGAAGACCACCAGCTCTGTGAAACTGACGTAAGCATTATATTCAAGTCTGTATGTATACTGATCTTTTAACAAATATATTTTTTAAAATGTTAGTTTAGTTAATAAGAATTGGCTGTATGCATGTATTTGGGCAAGATCTGAAATATTCATTAACCTGGGAGGTGTCCGATCCTTTGGGATTGATAGAACTTTTTATATGATGAACAAGATTTTCAATCATCATCATATTTGACTTGGCTGTCTGGGTGGAAGCACAAGGCTGGGTTGCTTTGAGGGAACTGTATTTTTGGCTTCTGGGTAACCAGTAAAAGATCGTGAAAGCTGTTTTGTTTCTGGCTTGGTAAATCCAAGTCCTGGAATAACCACCAATTTGGGGGATTATCAGCCCCATTCTTTGCTTGACTAGGGCAAACTGCAATCTCAGTCCCCCCCCTTTCCTCCCCTCCCCCCCCCCCCCGGTCACAATCCAGAATGCTGGTTATAGGCTGGGAGAGGAGATTGTCATATGACTACGGGGGAAAATAAAAGCAACATTTTTTCTCTTCTCCCACTCTACATATATCCTGACTCTTCCCTCTGATGTAGAGTGCCATTTCCTTTTTTGTGTGTGTGTTTACATTGGCCACAGCCTCTCTTTCGGTGAGTAACTCTAGCAGCTCTCTAAACTAGAGGGACAGAGGGAAGTTTAGAGAGACAGGGTCAGGATCACAATTGATTGGCCTCCTTGCTTTTTGGCCCGCAACCTCTTACAAGCTGTCAGGCATGACAATTACTGCCAAGCAGCTCTTACTCTCTTAAAAAAATCCCATGATCCAGAGCCATATAGCTCAGCAACTAACTATATATGAACAAATAACACAGGGAACAAAGCTTAAAACTTGGCTCAAAACAGCTAAAAAAATCTTTAGCATGAAAACAGATTTAAAAAGTGTAATATAATAAAAATAAAGGTGGTTCTTGGTTGGACATGGGTGTCTTTTCTAATGCTAAATTATGAAACCAAGCTTAGGTAGAATAATTAAGAACAAAGTCAAGTTTCCAGGTCTCCTTGATTTCACATTTATTCCTGCAGTACAGGTTCCTTTAGCAATGTTGACTGCACTCATGAAAAACATGATACAATTATAAAATGTTTCTCTCACATGAATGTATTTTAATCAAAGTCACAAACATTATGGGTCTCTTGCCCACACTAGAATGATTTTTGCCCTGCTAGTCTGAAAAAACATGCTGTACCTGGCCAAAAGGCGAGCAAGGGTATCAATAATGTATCAGTGTTTTCTGCAGAATGGATAGCAATTCTGTGTCCCAGAAGACAAGACACAAGACATCATTATATTAAAAAAAAATAAAGTTATCTGAGCACTCCACTGGTTGTAAACCAAAGACTTAAGCAACAAGACAGACTTCTCAAATAAAAGACTAGTTTACACCGGGATTTGAACTGTGCATGTTATTTTACTATGATTACTACCAGCACAGTGAGTAACTGAGGGGAATAAATTTGAAGGCAAAAAGGGTGAAATTCTCCACTTGATGACTATTCAGTGAGTATGATATGCATCGCAGAGTATTCCCCAAACCTTCTAAAAATGAAAGCAGAGAAGACATTAAAATAGCATTGCAAATAAGAGAATGATTATTTTACCTGTATATGATTACTTTCTGCATAAAAGGTACGAAAGCCACTTTATAAAGTGTTATGCAACATTTAATATGGGATATTTTAAATATTTAATATATTAAGATATCCATGATCACTGGCAACACTTTCTGAATGCAGCACTGATACAATGAAAGTAAATGGAACTGAAGTCATAAAGGGTCAGATCCTGGGCTGCACAGCACTAATGACAGATTCTGGCCAATCAAGCCAGCAAAACTAGGCAAGGGAATACAACCTCTATGCATCATTTGGTGGCACAGTGTCTCCTACACTATCCGCTTCCAGGGTTGTTGCTCCCTCAGGGATGTTAAACTGGAATAAGTTGGAGCAGATTCTACACTTATCTCTGGAGACTGGCATTGCAGAGAGCAGGCCCAGAATCAGTGGAGAGCAGTACCCTGCCCCCTCAGCTTGTGATATGTACTCTCCAGATTATGTCCCAGGATCTGGCTCACATTGTCTAATTGACGTTACATGGGAGAGTTCAGAAGCTTGAATGACCAAGTATGAAATTAAGGCAGGAAACAAGAAGAAACGGAAAGGTCACATGACAAAAGACAGCTACAGAACAGAAGATTCTCTTTCAGCCTCACCATAGGGAGTCATTTTACCTCCCCCTTCTCCACCCACAAATATAAACAGGAGACATGTTAATGGATAAAATCATAATTGAACATAGTAGGGAACTAAATAGATCAGAAGACTGAAATAGATAAAAAGCCTTTCACCTTTAAGTCATTGGTTCAAGTCTAACGTAAGCTGGCAGAAGCTGAAGAAGTTACCACTCAATGCTACACAATACATTTCGGTAAGAGTTGTGTGTCTTATTTATTTCTTGTGGACACATTTCACAAAGACCATCATTACAACTACTTTCCTTACTGCGAGTGGTAGCGGAAGTGGCCTCCCAAGGATTTGTGGGACATGGTAACTGATTGTACTTACCCTTTGCATTGAGTTCTTGTGAACAGGATTGAGAAACATTGGCAGTATGGTATGAGGAAGCTTTCTGTCTGCAAGGGTTGCCAGTCTGAAAACTGCCATGAGCACTGAATATTCATTCAAAAATAGTATTTATTCCATAGAAAGAATAATCTTTGCATATATCAGAAGGCACAAAACATTTTAAATTTACTCTGTGCACCTTAAATACAAAAGAGCTGAAATATAAGAATTGTAACTTAAAAAGAAGGCAAGGACAAAGTAAGTCACAGCAGAATCAATATCTTGCTTGAAAGTTTTCCTTCACCTTGGTTCGTTTATACAGTATTAGCTTCCTGAAAGTTCCACAAGCTTGCATAATTTGGTGACATCACCGATAGATAGTTCTAGGACTATGTAATCAGTGATTTCACAAAATGATTTATTCTCGGAGGTATTTAATAAAGATGTGCCAGATAATTTCATGGACATATACAAATTTTTAAAAGAATCACAACATTTGTGTGCTGTATACTCCTGAGCAACACTGTTACTGAGGGTATTCAAACCGCATTTCTTGGTTTAAGTTACCTTTCATTTTAGATTTACATTTTACCTTTAAAAAGCAATTTAACATATAGCATAAAAAAAGGACAGCAAAATATCTCTCTCTATGTACATACACCCACACACTTAAATCAAATTACATAGGTGAGAAAGGAGGACTGAAAACTGTTTCACTGTATCTTTTGGTCTTCTGCTCACCTTGTAATATACACTGGAATTTAGACTAGGTGGATTTCACACATGGTGATATTGCTAATATAATAACTAGGAAAGAGTACTATGCTCATTAAAAAAATTTGCAGGGGCGGACACCAACATATCTTGCTAAAATGAATAGTCTTTTATATTACATTTTTATTTTGCAAGAAAATAAATTATACAACTTAAAAAATAAAATTCAAAAATTAAGCAGTACATCAAAATAGTTCAGCCAGACTGCCATAAAGAAACTGCTACCATTCAAAATTGTACATCATTATCATCTCAGTATGTAGTGGCACACATTCAAAATTGTAAATACCATACGTAGATAGATATTACAACCTAGGAACTCAAGCTTGCTCAACACGCCAGACTACATATAGTGTATATGACAGGAAAGTTTTCATGTATTGTTTATTTCACAAAGAATATTTCATATGACCTTGAAGACTTTACAAAGATAGCATCCCAGTCATTTAGATGAAAATAGAAAACTGTTTTGAGTTTAAGACAGCAAATCTTTTGGTAAAACTATCAAATCTTTCACCCCATTGTGTTTTTAAAATTTGCATCTTACAGGATGACATCCCAATGCAAATAAATGTAAAATGCTGACTATTCAGAACATATTACACATTTAAGGAACAGTGAAAACAAGAAAGCCACCATTTGTTTTGTTTTTGAAATGTAATTGTATTATGCTCAAAACAAGTGCAAGAGAATTAGATGACTAAACAGAAGCTATGGCCACTAACAGTGGAAAGATAAAAATGGAAGACTTCAGAATTAAAACTGAGATCTTCATTAAGTTATTGGGACAAGAGGAGGATTTAACAATGTTTCTTAATTCAATGAGACATTAAGAATGTGATAAACTGTATTTTCACTTCTGTAATCAGTTTTACTCCATACCTATTCACTGAGACACCATGAGGGGCACCATGTATTTCAGATGCAGCACCTCTTTAAGCTAGGGTCTTTGGAGATGTATAGTCATTGCTAAACTTCAGCTTTAAAAGTGCATTGTTGCCATATTGCAAGTGAAGAATTTTTTTTATTTAGATCGGAATTCCTCCCACCCCCAAAACACTTTACTGCAAGTATCTACCTATGCCTCAGATAATATTAGCTTTAAATGCATGTTCGTGAAAGTAACCTGATGAAGTATGCTAAATGTGATTCTGCATCTTTAGGAAGTTGCTGGTGTGATTCTCAGATTCAAGTTTTTTTTCTTTTTTTAAACATAACATCTATTTTTAAATATAAACCTAAGGAAAATGTAGCAATGTTATAGACATGCTGTTAATTATAAATTTCCCTCATCCAAATAATGAAGTATGTTTAGATAACTTACAGGCTATAATTTTAGTATATGCCAGTGGGAGGGGAAGGGAGAAATGTAAATAACTAGCATTTAAAAGTCTGTTGCTGTCTGGATGCAAAATGAACTGGGACATAATTGTTTATGAAAGTCAATCTCCTAGATTTTGGTGGGGCTTAGAAATTAGTATTGCCTACTTTTATATCTAACTTGCTTGTGTGTGACAATACTTCATGGCTACTATTCTCTCATTTAATGTTGTAAACTGTTACATATTCAAAATAAGTGCTCAGATCATCATAACAAATATTTTAAAATTCTGGCTTGTTTGCCATTTCCCAATTATTCCCAAATGAGCATTTATTACTCTTAATATCAAGTTACAAATGCTGAAAATCTTGTGGCACCATACAAAAAGATTTCTATTCTTAGAACAAACTAATTTTAGTTTTCTAAATTTAAAATTTTGGCATGTGTGTTACTGGCAAAATACAGAGAGCACCATTTACTTTTAATTCTGAATAGCAACATTTTAGGGCTAAGAATCTGACGTTTCCATGCTACCTTAAAGTTGAAATACGTTTTCACAGTATCCACTCATTTATAAGCATCAATAAAGGCATATAAATATATGCAGTGAGATTTCAGAGTTTTATATTGCCACGTATCAGTTTTTCTCGCTCTCTTGCATGTCCATAAAACCTTCCTGGAACTGAAGAGGTCTTATTCAGCAAGATGTCAAATATGCACTGTTCTAAGGAACTAGCACTGGAACATACTTCAGTGGTAAGACACACAGTCCTGGTCTACACTAAGAGTTCACATCAGTACAGATACATCTCTCAGTTGTGTGAAAAATCCACACTTCAGAGACATTATACCAACCTAACCCCCACTGTAAACAGAGCTAGGCTGACAGAAAAATTCTTCTGTCTACCTAGTTACTGCCTCTCGAGGAGGTGGATTACCTACACCAACAATAGAATCCCTCTCCACGCTGTAGGCAGTGTCTACACTGAAGTGCTGCAGCAGCAGCATTTTAAGTGTCAACAAGCCCAGTCGGCTTAAGGCAGTAAAAGACCATCCCCACAATTTCTTTTTTTTTGTAAGATGCTCTTATTTTATGCATTACAGCAACCATGCAAAATTCAGTTCCCCACTCACTTAAGGAAAGGTTGGTTCTTTTCGGAAGAGTGTGCAACATTAAGGGATTACCACCCATTATCGATAATCAAAAGCAAACAAGTAGACTCTGTGCCTGGGTTGGTAAATTTTCAGGGCAGTTTTTGAAGGGCTGCCTGATAGCATCTAACTAAGAGTATTCACACGACACTGAGTAAAAGCTGACTTACCTTCCACCCTCCACCCCTCCAAGGCAGATTCTCTGCTCCAGCGGTACTCATGTCATCAGTCCAATAAACACTGGAACATTTGAGAGGGAGTTAGCTATTACCAAGAGGCTACTTAACATGGCTGAAGGAAGATGTAACATTTAAAATTTGCCAAATACACATCAGGAATTTTGACAATTTCTTTTCACACAAGAATTGGGAGTTTTTTCTTCCTTAAACCTTTGCAGGTCTCCTTTAGCTACATCCTTTATCTCCTGCTCACTTCAAAATCAATAGACAGTTGCTGCTTTATGTATTTATTATTTTAAAGGAGACTGACTTTTAGGCAACGAAGTGTCTAAACCCTAAAACAAAGCCATTGGAATACCTGGATATGATGCTACTGTATGTGTACAGAAATTGCAAAGGGTTTTCTTCTCATGAGGGACTTGTGGATCAGTTACTTTTTAATGCCTTCAGATTTATGTAGTCATATTCAAACATATGGAATACAAATATTAAATGTACAAGGGAATACACTTAATATTTCTGTTCATATAACAGACGCAGCCATGAAACAGATATGGAGAAGAAAGCTTCACCTTTCAAAAGGATTGTAATAAACCATTTGCTCAGATAAAATAAGCAATGTATATCCATATGTTTACAGCAAACAATATAAAACAGTGATCTCCTGCTTAAGGAAAAACAACATCCACAAGTTGGAAATACTTTTATGTTACTTGTATGTCAATATTAAAATCCAGTTACTATTATGAAGCACTGCTTGAGCCAACAGGTTGTTACTGTAACAAATACATATCTGGTGTGATGCATCTGTGTCTCTCTCAAATGTTATACATAAAAAGGATCACCAAAGGTGGACAGTACATTTACTCTGTTGATCCAAAACACAAAGTGAAAGTGCTACTTCTAGTCCTAATTGCATTTAAAAACAAAATCAAAAATAAACAATAGCAGTTCCTCAGTGCATGGGTATTTAAAGGTCTTTTTTTGTGTGCAAGTACTGTTCATCTAAAAACCCAAACCTGTATTCTTCTTGGTGGGTGTAAATCAAATCTACTTTAAAAAGCTCACAATGGGCTCTTCATGAATGCAAGTTTCCCACAAAACGGCATGCTGTTAAAGTGTGCAACATGAAGGGAATGCCATCATGCTAGCTGAATGAGATTGGCAAAATATAGTCCTCTTGTAAGATAAGGCAGGGATTTTAATATGTAATGAAAGTCAAAATAAGTCCTTCTCCAGCACAAAAAACTGTTGCAGCTGTCTGCTCAAGCACCCTTCAATTTGTGTTCTTGGCATCTTACAGAGTCTTCAAATTATGCCATGTATATGAAGGTGTTGATATCCGATTCATCTCTTCTGATATATTTGTGCTCTATAAGCCACTCAATTTGCTCTTTTATCATTTTCTTTTGTGGCAAGAACATGTTTTTCAATATTTCTACCAGTTCAGTCTGAAGCTGAGCATTAGTAATTTTCTTCCGCATTTTCATTATTTGGATAATAGCCTCCTAGTAGGGGGGATAAAAAAGAAAATGTTTTTGAAAATATCAGGTGCAAGTGGCAAAATGAATACACAGGGTTAATTGGGAGGCTGTGGGAAAGGAAAGAGCAATTCAGTTTGATGACCACCAGTTAATGTTTTTTTCCCCCTCAATATGTTGCTAATAGGAAATTTAGCCTGTCAGGTTATAACACTAGATCCTAAAGAAAATATATATAGTAGACCTTAGTAAAAGCAACCTAGAGCCAACTTCTAGTTTTGTTCATGTCCAATCAATCCTACCAACTTCAGTGGATGTGCATGGTTGTAAACGAGGGCAGGATCTTACCATGAGGAAATCACTCCACATATATGCATATTTAACCAGTGTGAAATGCAATAACTATGTGGATTAAATGAGTGAGAAGACTAGCCTTTAACATCTGGAAAAAATAATGAATGGTATACAGAAGGTTGTTTGGGAACACAAGAACATGGTGATAATCAAGGAAATTAAAACTGATCAAAGAAAATACTTGTTCCACACTGTAATAACCTTAGTCCCAGATTTGGACCTTAGCGTCCAAAATATGGGGGTTAGCATGAAAACCTCCAAGCTTAGTTACCAGCTTGGACCTGGTACCTGCTGCCACCACCCAAAAAATTAGAGTGTTTTGGGGCACTCTGGTCCCCCTGAAAAACCTTCCCTGGGGACCCCAAGACCCAAATCCCTTGAGTCTCACAACAAAGGGAAATAATCCTTTTTCCCTTCCCCCCTCCAGGTGCTCCTGGAGAGATACACAGACACAAGCTCTGTGAATCCAAACAGAGTGAATCTCCCTCTCTGTTCCCAATCCTGGAAACAAAAAGTACTTTCCTCTTCACCCAGAGGGAATGCAAAATCAGGCTAGCCACTTCAACACACACAGATCTCCCCTGATTTCTTCCTCCCACCAATTCCCTGGTGAGTACAGACTCAATTTCCCTGCAGTAAAGAAAAACTCCAACAGGTCTTAAAAGAAAGCTTTATATAAAAAAGAAAGAAAAAATACAAATAGTCTCTCTGTATTAAGATGACACAATACAGGGCAATTTCTTAAAAGAATATTGAATAAACAGCCTTATTCAAAAAGAATACAAATCAAAGCACTCCAGCACTTATATTCATGCAAATACCAAAGAAAAGAAACCATAGAACTTACTATCTGATCTCTTTGTCCTTACACTTAGAAACAGAAAATTAGAAAGTAGAACTACTTCTCCAAAGCTCAGAGAAAGCAGGCAGGCAGACAGACAAAGACACTCAATTCCCTCCACCCAAAGTTGAAAAAATCCGGTTTCCTGATTGGTCCTCTGGTCAGGTGCTTCAGGTGAAAGAGACATTAACCCTTAGCTATCTGTTTATGACACGCCCCCCAAATTGCAGACAGTGGGGAAGCTCACTGGCGGCGATTTCCTTCTAGAACTTGAAAATAAACAGATTAATACAACACATAGACCTTTACATATACTCCTAAGTATATAACTAACAGACTTCTACATTTTAAGAACACTTTTTAACTACTGAATTCTGGGAAACTCTCACGGGAGAGTGCATCAGCTACTTTGTTAGAAGCTCCTGTGATGTGTTGAATTTCAAAATCAAAATCTTGGAGAGCTAAACTCCAACGAAGAAGTTTCTTGTTGTTCCCCTTGGCAGTATGAAGCCACTTTAGTGCAGCATGGTCAGTTTGTAGTTGGAACCGCCGTCCCCAAACATATGGGCGTAGCTTTTCCAGGGCGTACACAATGGCATAGCATTCCTTTTCACTGACTGACCAGTGACTTTCCCTCTCAGACAGTTTCTTACTGAGAAACACGACAGGATGGAAGTTGTGATCTGTTGCTTCCTGCATGAGCACTGCTCCTATACCACGCTCAGATGCATCTGTGGTTACTAGGAATGGCTTGTCAAAATCCGGGGCCCTGAGCACAGGGTCAGACATGAGCGTTGCCTTAAGTTGGGTAAAGGCCTTTTGACACTCATCAGTCCACTTAACTGCATTTGGCTGGGTCTTTTTGGTCAGGTCGGTCAGTGGGGCAGCGATTTGGCTGTAGTGTGGTACAAATCGCCTGTAGTATCCGGCCAAGCCTAAGAAGGATTGGACCTGCTTCTTGGACCGTGGGACAGGCCACTTTTGGATAGCATCCACCTTGGCCTGTAGGGGGTTTATGGTTCCTCGACCCACCTGGTGCCCCAGGTAAGTCACTCTGTTTTGGCCTATTTGACACTTTTTGGCCTTAACAGTTAGTCCTGCCTGCCTGATGCGCTCAAAGACCTTTTCCAGGTGCAGTAGGTGTTCGGGCCAGGAGTCTGAAAAAATGGCCACATCATCGAGGTAGGCAACTGCAAATTCTCCCAGTCCAGCTAGTAGACCATCTACCAGCCTCTGGAAGGTGGCGGGTGCATTTCGAAGGCCGAAAGGAAGGACATTGAATTCATACACCCCCGCATGGGTGACGAATGCTGACCTCTCCTTGGCAGGTTCATCTAGCGGTACTTGCCAGTACCCCTTGGTTAAGTCTATTGTAGAGATGAACTGGGCATGTCCCAACTTCTCCAATAGTTCATCGGTACGTGGCATTGGATAGTTGTCCGGACGAGTTACAGCATTTAGCTTACGGTAGTCCACGCAAAAGCGTATTTCCCCATCTGGTTTGGGTACCAGAACCACTGGAGATGCCCATGCACTGGTAGATGAGCGGATTATACCCATCTGTAGCATGTTTTGGATCTCCCGTTCTATAGCAGCTTGGGCATGAGGAGACACTCGGTAGGGTGGGGTTCTGATTGGGTGAGCATTACCTGTATCAATGGAGTGGTATGCCCGTTCAGTCCGTCCTGGGGTGGCTGAGAACAATGGGGCGAAGCTAGTGCACAGCTCCTTGATTTGTTGCCGCTGCAGACGTTCCAGGGTGGTTGAGAGGTTCACCTCTTCCACGCCACCGTCTTTTTTCCCGTCGTAGTAGACACCGTCAGGCCACTCAGCGTCCTCTCCCTGGACTGTAAACTGACAAACCTGTAAGTCTCTGGAATAGAAAGGCTTGAGAGAATTAACATGGTACACTTTAGGCTTTAGTGAGGAATTGGGAAATGCTATGAGGTAGTTTACAGCTCCCAGGCGCTCTTGGACCGTGAATGGCCCTTCCCATGATGCTTCCATCTTATGGGCCTGTTGCGCCTTCAAGACCATAACCTGGTCTCCTACCTTGAAGGACCGATCTCTGGCATGTCTGTCATACCAGGCCTTTTGCTCTTCTTGAGCATCCTTTAGGTTCTCTCTAGCAAGGGCTAAAGAGTGTCGGAGGGTGCTTTGTAGGTTGCTTACAAAGTCCAGAATGTTAGTTCCTGGAGAAGGCGTAAACCCCTCCCATTGCTGCTTCACCAACTGTAATGGCCCCTTAACCTCGTGACCATACACAAGTTCAAATGGTGAAAACCCTAAACTGGGATGTGGTACAGCCCTGTAGGCAAACAGCAACTGCTGCAACACTAGGTCCCAATTATTGGAGAATTCGTTGATGAATTTTTGTATCATGGCCCCCAAAGTTCCATTGAACCTTTCCACCAGGCCATTGGTTTGATGGTGGTATGGGGTGGCAACCAAGTGATTCACCCCATGAGTTTCCCACAGTTTTTCCATGGTCCCTGCCAGGAAATTAGACCCTGAATCTGTAAGGATGTCAGAGGGCCAACCTACCCTGGCAAAGATGTCTGTTAGGGCCAGGCACACAGTGTTAGCCCTGGTGTTGCCTAGAGCGACTGCTTCTGGCCATCGGGTAGCAAAGTCCACTAAAGTCAGTACGTACTGCTTTCCTCTGGGCGTCCTTTTTTGGAAAGGGCCCAGAATATCCACAGCTACTCGCTGAAATGGGACCTCAATTATGGGGAGTGGCTGGAGAGGGGCCTTGACCTGGTCTTGAGGCTTTCCCACTCTTTGGCATACCTCACAAGACCGGACATACTTGGCAACGTCCTTGCCCATCCCCTCCCAGTGGAAGGACTTCCCCAACCGGTCCTTGGTTCTGTTCACCCCAGCATGGCCACTGGGATGATCATGGGCTAAGCTTAAGAGCTTCCCCCGGTACTTAGTTGGAACCACCAACTGTTTTTGCGGGTGCCATTCTTCCCGGTGTCCACCAGAAAGAATTTCCTTGTATAAAAGTCCTTGGTCTATAACAAACCGGGATCGATTAGAAGAGCTGAGAGGCGGTGGGGTGCTCCGTGCCGCCGCCCACGCTTTCTGAAGGCTGTCATCTGCTTCCTGCTCAGTCTGGAACTGTTCCCTTGAGGCTGGGGTCACCAGTTCTTCCTCAGACTTTGGACTTGGGCTTGGTCCCTCTGGAAGCGATGTAGGTGATGGGGTTGTTTCCGTTGCTGGTGAACCGCTCTCCGCTGGTGCACCTGAGGGTATTTCAGGCTCTGGCTGAGCCTTTTGGGTATGGCTGTCTGTTGCTTCTGCCAGTTCTGGCTCGCTGGCGCCCACTGGCGTTGAGTTTGAAGATGGGGTTGCAATTGCTGGTGCTGGTTGCTGTTCCAGTTCCGGGCCTGGGACTGGAGATGCTGTGGCTGTTTTAGTGGTAGGCATGGAATCCGGGTCCACTACCTCTGTCTGGGTCTCTGGTAACACAGACGGGGCCTCTGTGGACGGCTCAGGAACAGGAATGGGTCTGGAAGCTTGCCTGGTTTGGCTACGTGTAACCATTCCCACTCTCTTGGCCCGCCTCACCTGGTTGGCCAAGTCTTCCCCCAGTAGCATGGGGATAGGATAATTGTCATAGACTGCAAAAGTCCACATTCCTGACCAGCCTTTGTACTGGACAGGCAGTTGAGCTGTAGGCAAGTCTACAGCTTGTGACATGAAGGGGTAAATTGTAACTTTGGCCTTTGGGTTGATGAATTTGGGGTCAACGAAGGATTGGTGGATAGCTGACACTTGTGCCCCCGTGTCTCTCCACGCAGTAACCTTCTTTCCGCCCACTCTCAAATTTTCCCTTCGCTCCAAAGGTATTTGAGAGGCATCCGGGCCTGGGGATCTTTGGTGTGATGGTGGTGTAATGAATTGCACTCGCATGGTGTTCTTGGGACAGTTGGCCTTGATATGTCCCAGTTCATTACACTTAAAGCATCTTCCATCTGATGGGTCACTGGGCCGAGGTGAGTTACTGGAGACTGGTGAGGTTGAAGGGTAGGGTATCTGTGGCTTTACTTGGGGGGTATGTGGGGTCTTTGGCTGTCCTCGGTTGTAGGGTTTATGGTCTGTGTGCCCCCTGGGGTAATCGTTCCCCTTGACAGTAGCTTTCTTGCTTTCTGCCAGTTCCATCCATTTGGCTCCAATCTCCCCCGCCTCAGCGATATCTTTGGGATTTCCATCTTGTATGTACCGTGTGATGTCTTCAGGAACACCATCCAAGAACTGCTCCATTTGTATGAGGAGGTTCAGTTCTTCCAAGGTTTGAATGTTGTTTCCTGTTATCCAGGCCTCATAGTTTTTTGCAATGTAGTAGGCGTGTTTGGGAAATGACACCTCTGGTTTCCACTTTTGGGTTCTGAAGCGCCGACGGGCATGATCTGGGGTTATCCCCATTCGGTATCTGGCCTTGGTTTGAAAAAGTTTATAGTCATTCATTTGCAGCTTAGGCATTTCAGCTGCCACCTCTGCTAAAGGTCCACTGAGCTGTGACCTCAATTCTACCATGTACTGGTCTTCGGGGATGTTGTACCCAAGACAGGCTCTTTCAAAATTTTCCAAGAAGGCCTCGGTGTCATCACCTGCCTTGTAGGTGGGAAATTTCCTGTGCTGTGGAGCAATAATGGGCGCCGGGTTGTTAGGGTTGGCTGGCACAGGCAGCCCAGCTTTTGCCAACTCCAGTTCATGTTTTCTCTGTTTTTCCTTCTCTTCATTCTCTTTTTGTTGTTTTTTCCATTTCTCGGCGGTGGGCCGCCTCTTCTTCTTCTTGCTTCCTTCTGTGGGCCAACTCTTCTTCTGCTTGTTTCCTTCGGTAGGCCACCTCTTCTTCTTCTAGTTTTCTTTTGTGTGCTGCCTCCTTGGCTGCCTCTTTGGCTGCCTGTTCTCTTTGGTAGGCTGCCTCTTTGATCTGTTCTTCTCTTTCTTTCATCTCCATCTCTTTTTGTTTTATTTCCAGTTGTCGCCTGTGTTCAGCTTCTTTGATTTGTTCTTCGGCGTCAATTTTTGCCTTAGAAGTCATGGTTCCTGTTTTCTTGTGTTGGGGTGCCCTCCGGTGTTTATCTTCTGAACTGCAGGTTCTGTTGCCTCCTGGAGTCTGCCTAGCAACAGTGCTTTTTTCCTTTTCTCTCTCTAGCTAATGTTCAATGAAGGGAAACCAGAAAAACCACTTTATTTGCATGCATATAAGTGCTGGTACTTGCCTCCTAATGGGAGGGCTATTGCATGACAAAAGACCCTCAACAGTCTCTTAATGGCTTCTCGCTTAACATGCAAGCCACAAACTGCCAGAGAGAGCAGAAAAAAAAATTCTCTCTGGTTCCCTTTTAAAACCAAACTGTTTCTCTCTGCTAAAAAGCCCTTAGCAGAGAAAAGAAAAATATAATATTCCTACCGGCTTCTGGATTCTGTCTATATCCCACCTACTGCCACCATGTAATAACCTTAGTCCCAGATTTGGACCTTAGCGTCCAAAATATGGGGGTTAGCATGAAAACCTCCAAGCTTAGTTACCAGCTTGGACCTGGTACCTGCTGCCACCACCCAAAAAATTAGAGTGTTTTGGGGCACTCTGGTCCCCCTGAAAAACCTTCCCTGGGGACCCCAAGACCCAAATCCCTTGAGTCTCACAACAAAGGGAAATAATCCTTTTTCCCTTCCCCCCTCCAGGTGCTCCTGGAGAGATACACAGACACAAGCTCTGTGAATCCAAACAGAGTGAATCTCCCTCTCTGTTCCCAATCCTGGAAACAAAAAGTACTTTCCTCTTCACCCAGAGGGAATGCAAAATCAGGCTAGCCACTTCAACACACACAGATCTCCCCTGATTTCTTCCTCCCACCAATTCCCTGGTGAGTACAGACTCAATTTCCCTGCAGTAAAGAAAAACTCCAACAGGTCTTAAAAGAAAGCTTTATATAAAAAAGAAAGAAAAAATACAAATAGTCTCTCTGTATTAAGATGACACAATACAGGGCAATTTCTTAAAAGAATATTGAATAAACAGCCTTATTCAAAAAGAATACAAATCAAAGCACTCCAGCACTTATATTCATGCAAATACCAAAGAAAAGAAACCATAGAACTTACTATCTGATCTCTTTGTCCTTACACTTAGAAACAGAAAATTAGAAAGTAGAACTACTTCTCCAAAGCTCAGAGAAAGCAGGCAGGCAGACAGACAAAGACACTCAATTCCCTCCACCCAAAGTTGAAAAAATCCGGTTTCCTGATTGGTCCTCTGGTCAGGTGCTTCAGGTGAAAGAGACATTAACCCTTAGCTATCTGTTTATGACACACACAATGAACAATTAGACTGTAGAATTCAGTACCATTCGAAGTTGCAGAAGCCAAGAACTTAGCAAAATTCAAAGAGATTGGAAATTTATATGGATAAGAATATCAAAGATTATAATAGGTAATGCCAACAAAAGTTTTGGAAGGAATATTAAACCTCATGCTTCAGAGTTTAAACCCATCTCTAAACTATTAGAGACCAAGGTAAGATCTAATGTGGAGAGCAGAATACTTCCCATTCACCTACTGCAGGATTCATAACATTCCTTTGAAGCATCTAGCACTGACCACTGTCAGAAACAGGACAGTGAACTAGACAGACTACAAGTTTGATCCAGTATGGCAATCTCTATGTTCCTATGAAGTCTGGTTTAAAACTACATGTTTTGCTCAGCAAATATCTAAGATGGGAATAGTGATGATTTTATTGTCCATGTCAGTTATGGACCAAGTGCCTTCAGTCGCTCACTGAAGGAAAATGGGCACACTCCATGTTTCTAATAACCTCTAAGAGGAAAACATTAAAAGGGGCTGGTTTTCTCCGGGCTTACAACAGAATGCCTCTAAACAAGACTACTTTGGAATGATCTGCACTGTAGAGATCTTTGAAGTTAGTATGCTACACAGATCTATACTTTGAATAATAATTTGTCAGCTAGCTTGGTAAAAACTGAAAGTCACATCCTACAACCATCCTTCTTAATTCACTTAACCAGAACTGAATACATTTCATGAAGAAGTTGGTGAATGGAGAGTATACAGTTAACTGCTGAGAGGATGATTAAGAGTTATGGTGGAATTCAGTCACCAACTTTTGAAGGAATTTAGAAGGCATTCATCGTGCTACCCTACTTTGTGGTTGGTATACAACATGGGTCAGTCACTAAAGCATTCACTCACTTTGTGTGCTAAATTGTAATTAGAAAAACTCTTTCCTTTGAAAAACAAGCTCTCAGGCATCAAGGGGCTCAAAAGGCGTTTTCCATCAGCTTAGCCATGACCATGCATAAAATCAAGCTCTCTGTTGAAAGAAGAGTCAAAATGTCAAGTGGACCCAGGTGGCACAGTTTGCTAGACAGCTGGCTGCAGTGACCTAGGGCTCTAATCCTTGACCATGGTCAGAAAAAAACTGCAAGTTTAAGTTAATATAAAATGTTGAGAGCCCACTGCAAGGGGTAGTCTATGGTAGTTCTACTGACTCCAGTGAGGGTTATCAGCTCGGAGACTTTCCATATGGGTATGTATTTTTATAGAACTGCATTTTTTATTACATTTGTAAAGTACTTTTAAACCTTCTCTATAAATTAAATGAAATAAGAGATGTTAAAGCTTCGCAAAGAAAGCATGTCGCTCTTTTGCACTTGAAGTCTGATAAGTTTTTCACAAGAACGCTGCTTTCACCCATTCTGTGTATAGAATAGTCAAAGAAAAGTTAAAACCATGATTCATTGTTTCTTCATCTTTGTCAAGAACTTCTGCCCTGGCTGGAGTGAGACTCAATATCCCACTGTCCCCACTACAAAGTGTCCACTCCCATTGCATTGCTCTCTGCCATTTACAGATGACAGTTTGTTGTTACATCAGAACAGAAGGTTGATATTATCTGTAAACAAATACAAATAGGCACTCACCAGGGCTCAAATGGAGCCTGTAAGTCAAAACTAAGCATCCCACTCTCATCCTATCCCATCACTGAATCTCAAATTCAATCTCAATGAACCCTTTTACAAGCAAGAAATTAATTTTGCTTCCAGAAGTCAGTCAGTTTTTGACATCCTTGCCCAGAGCCCTCACAATCAGCTACTGCTGTGTTTTCTATGATTTGGACACTTGTTTGCTGGGAACTGGACCACAAATTAGACCACCGACACCTTTCACACAGGGTTACCAGATACCCATCTGATGGGTAACAGCTTTCATTTACTACTGATTGGTTCTGCATATAAACAAATTGCCTAGATGAAAAGCTGGATATCTAATGCTGATTTTCTGACTCATCTAGTCATCATGGTACAGTCTTCAAAGGCTTAAAACAAGTTGGTAACAGTTCAGAATTTAGCTATTTTCAAAAATCTGCAGATTTTATATTGAAAACACATAACTACAGGATAGATACCCTCGGGGTAAGCAGGTGATTTCAGCATGTAAGCAGGGGACAGATGGGCTATTGGCACCTAACAATAACTGAGAATGTTGCTTTTTGACACCCAGGAAGCACCCAAGGCATTTGATAATGGGAGGGTATGAGTCTCCCTCTTTTGGGGAAGAGACGAGACACTAGATTTGAAGGGGAGTGGAGGGTTGGTTGAATTTCCCACTCTGTACCCTCCCACTGTCCCTTGATAGCAGCTAGCTCCCCACTGCACGCCATCCCAATATTTGCCACTACATCCAATAATGAAGTACGTTAGCTTGAGGTTTCTGCTATAATGATCAGGAGTCACTTATACATTGAACTACATTGTTATTTATACCAGCCTTTTGTTCCTGAGTTAATACCTAACTGAGATAAATTGGAGTTGGGCAGCAAACACCTCTCAGAGCTATTGTTTCAGGCTGACTTCAGTGGACAAGTTCACATTTGTTTCAAATTCTGAAGGTTTTCTTCACAACCATAAGGGCTAGAGACTGGATATTTTTAAATGGAAACTTACATTTGGGAGCAATGCTGTGGAGTACATAGTTCCCATGTTGAACACATTTATGAAACTTTCTCTCCAAAAGAAATGCATGCATTGTAAACCCTTTTCAAAAACAACCTCATTTTGAATCCCCCCACCTCCACACACTAATGAGCCTCTAAATCTGAGATTCTCTAACTTCACTGCGCCACAATCCCCTTTTGACAACAAAAATTACTATAGGACCCCAGGAAGGGGGACCGAAGCCTGAGCCCACCCGAGCCCCACCATCCCAGGGGGCGGGAGAAGGAGAGGAGAGGAAAGGAAGCAAAGCCCAAGGACTACAGGCCTCCCTTGCCTGGGGATGAAACCTGAGCCTTGCCACCCAGGGCTGAACCCCTTGGGCTCGGGCTTTGGCCCTGGGATTCAGCCCAACCCTAGCAAGTCTAACTCCAGCCCTGGTGACCCTACTAAAATGGAGTCATGACCCACTTTGGGGTCCCAACTCCCAATTTGAGAACTGCTAGCGTAAATAAATAAAACTGAAAGGAAATACAGTTTGAAAACAGCCTTTCAAGTGGTGCAGAATAGAAAAAATAAGTACTTTTAAACAGCAGTGGTAAAGCAACATAACGACCCAGACTCCTTGTGCTCTGCAGACTTCGTGAGGTTGAGTTTAAAGCTATTTTTATCCAGTTTAATAAGCTTTTCATGGAAAAACATCTCAGAAACAGAGGTGGCATATGGTAGTAGTAGTAGTAAACCAAAGGAAATGGGACTGTAAAAACTTTACTTACCTGGGTTCGTAATATTCTTAGCTGGACAATTCCTTCATTCTCCTCTTCTCGCATTCTTTCTGTAGTGAGTTGCAACCGGCCAATCAAGTTTATCTTACCCCTTTTCTGAACTTTAGCATTTTTTCTGAAAAAGTCAATTATATATGAAAATAAGCCCCAACATATCCATTTTACATTAAGAAGGAATTCACATTAGACTTACAGCAAAGCAGTACTGACTTAGTATAACAGTACTGCAGCAATGGTTGAAAATGGCTCGTTGGCAGTCAATACACAATTCAAAACTCCATCCCCAAAATATGGGTAGGTTAGTTTAATGCATCAGATGAAAAACAACACAACAGATGTCAAACTGACAGGCTGGACTGTGGTATTATGTAGTTTTACAAACAAAAATACCTCACGTACAATATTAAGTTCAGGGCTCTAGACAAGGAGTTTATACAAAAATAAAATTAGAAAGTTGGGCTACTTTATTGTTCACCACAGAGGCCAGCTGTCTGTCTATCACAAACATATGAAAAAAACCAGTTAAATTATAATCATGGTGACGGAATTATTCAATTTTCACCCCCAACATTTTTCCAGACTGTTTCCTCTGTATCATAGTGTCCTGTCGTGCATTCTCCCAGGGTACGTTCCAAGAAGGAAGCAGGGACATGTTCAGCCCTTTGCATGGGATTCAGCAGCTACTGGGGACTAATCAGCAGTTGTCACTATATCCCCCCTCTAACAAGGCCAAGCAGCAAATAGGAGAGAGTCACAGAATCTGATCCCCACTGCAAGCCGCCATTCATGATAAAAAGAGCTAATATCTTCTACATCAAGTGCCCTGAAGCAAATGTATATCAGATGTTGTAAATGTTTTATTTCTATAGCATCTTTCATTCTGAAGGATCCCAAAGCATGAATATGAGATTTCTATACTCCTCACTGTAATACGGTCACCTCTATTGTAAGATACAGTAGCTGAGCCACTTTTTAACAGTGCACAGAAACATTAAAAAATTTAGAACAAGAAGTGAAAATATCATTCCTATTGTTTTTGATACCACAGGGTAAATTTCGATAGTATCAATCTTCTATTCAGATTCTGTTCTAACACACTTATTCCTGCTTGAAGTGCCATGGACTCAGTGACAAGTCATCAAAACCTCAATTTTGCATCTCATTGCTAAGTGATTAAGAAATCAGCTTATTTCAGGAGAAATCCTTTAGTACTAAAACATTATATATTTTCATTTTCAAAGAATATCTTACATTAAACTGAACTCCTGGTTCACTGAGAAGAGAGTTCCTTCTGTAAAGTCTTTGGGCGAATTAACTTGAGGTTCATACAATAAAACCTGACGTTTCAGCTTTGGAAATGCTACAAGAGACTACAGAGAAAAGGAAGAGGGGAAGAGACCATGAAAACGAAACATTAGACCCTTAAAACAGAACCAACCAACCTTTAGGATTTAACTGCATAACAGAGAGCTGTACCATACGCTCATTGGTACAGTGACTGTGTAGTCTTATTTGACTGTAAAAAGCTCATGCATGATGTTGGCACTCATAATAATCTAATCAGCATCAAATCAATGGTTTATTAAACACTGTTGTGATATATCATTTACCACACTTCTCTTTTTGAAATGTTTTAATATAAACAGTATCATTCAGAAGAGCTGAAGTGTATGAACTCACAGCCACAGAAATGGCCAGTGGTAAATCTGATCCATTCAAGATTTCTTCTTCTAGAATTTCTGCTGATCTGAGTGGATTACAGGAGTGTTCCCCCAAAAATTAAGTCAGTCACTTTTAAATAAAGTACATTTAAGTAGTAACCGCTGAACTCCTAAAACTTGATGAGTCCTACAACAAAAACAAACTATTACAATTACATCTTCTAAGCAACATCTGGCTAGAAAGACTTGCTGCCTCTAAAAGTTTAAGTTAGGCAATCTTGATAGGAAAGAATGCCTACAGGTAAAGGCTATGCATATTAATGTAAAGCACAAAGAAGCACCATTGCAACTAAAAGGCTAGTTAGGAAAGGTTTTCACTCTTCAATTTCAAAAGCACTGCCAGAGTTAGTACTTTTAAAAAAATATTCAGGTGGATATTTAAGTATTAAATAAAGGTAAAGAAGAAATCTGTTTCAACAGAAAGGGAAAATACCCATAAAGTCCTCCTAAGTTCTGCATCAGGGAGCTCAGTTGCCAGTTTAAGATTTTCAAAGCTGATTTTCTCTCTGGGTCTTTGGTTCCAGGCAAACAGCACAGCCAGCTGAAACGTTGTTACCTCTAAGTCATACTGGCCAACCTCATTCTTAAATGTTATCTGAAAACAGAAAAAAAAAATACATTTTTGTTCATTAGGTTTTTTTGTTCATCAGTTGTTTTTCTAAGTTCAAGCATATATTATTACTGTAGACAGAAACAGATTTTATACATTAAAAATGAATAGTAAACTCAATATACTTACAATTCCATTGGACATGAGATGATGCCAGTGCAGTTTTCTGCCACTGTGATTCTTTTTGTAGAACTCTTCTACCTCTGGGATGAGGTCTTCTAATTCCGTGGGTAGTGATACAAACACTTTTTCAGAACTTCGAGACCAGGCACCAGCATTTAAAATTTTAATATTCACAGAATCAGCTATAAAAGCCAGACAGTATTAAAATATATTAAACTGAAAATATACCACCAAACCAGATAGTAAAGGAGCATATTAACTGTTTTTGACCTCAAAGCAAGATGTGTTCTAACTGACAACGTATGTTCAAACTGAAGTCTAAAAATGATAGAAATTCCAAGTTTTAAATGAACTATTCTTTAACATGAGTAAAACAAATATCAACACACATTTGAGAACAATACCTGGTAGGGCCAATTTATTATTTTTGTGCATTTCTTTGAAGGCCTGGTTCAAGTCTTCAGATACTTTGATATCCTGGAACATCCTGGCCAACTTGTTTACATAGTCTGCTGGCATACCTACTTCCTGTATAAACAGATAAATTATACCAAGACACCACAATCTTTAAGATAAAAGCTTACATACATCACTCTTGAGGTTTACAATAACTAATTTAAAAATAAATGACTTCAGTAAAAAATAAAATGAAACAAAAAAACCAGATTGTGGTATAATCAGGATGCAGGATTAGTCCTTAGAATGCATATGATTCCAATGTAAAAAAGTCTTCATGAACACAAAAACAGTATCCTTTCATAAAGTAAAACAGTTCTGTCTGGGCTTTTTTTCCCCATGTTCAGCAGGGGTGAAAGTAACTTACAGGATTTACCGGTAGGGCCGGAGTCCTGAGAGGGGCATGGCCTCACTCAGAAGAGGCACGGCCTCTCAAGATTTAAAGGCCCTGGGAGCCCCTGGGGATCAGGGGCAAATTAAAGAGCGCGGGGCTCCAGCCGCTGCGGAGCTCAGGATCCTTTAAATTTCCACAGCAGCTTCAGCCGCTGGAGCCGCAGGTGGGATTTTAAGGGCTCTGTGCTCCTGCAACTGCAGCAGCCCAGAGCCTTTTAAATCCAGCCCTAGCCCGGCCGCGGGAGCCACGGGCAGGCGGTTTAAAGGGCTCTGGGCTGACTGTGGCCGCAGCAGCCCAGAGCCTTTTACATCCGGCCCCAGCCCACCCGCCGGAGCCTCGGGCGGGATTCATATGGTTCTGGGCTGCCTGCTGCAGCAGGGAGCCCCGAGCCCTTTAAATCCCCACCACGGAAGCTGGTGCCATCCGGCATGGTGTACTGGCTCTTGCCGGTACTCATACCGGAGGGGACTGGCTTACTTTCACCTCCGATGTTAAGCCACAACTCATTTTGCTCCACATAACCCTTTACATCCTTTATACTAAATGACAATTCATAAAACATTGGTCTCATTTTCATAATAAATTAAAATTTAACTAGTAGCTAAGGTTTTTGTTTTTTGTTGTTTTTTTGTTTTTTTTTTTTAAAGAGTTTCATTATTGAAGAGAAAACAACATTTTAAAAATAATTCACAGGTCCTGTTCCACATCTGCAAAATGTTGGAATTTATGCAGAGTAAGGCTGTCAAATGATTAAAAAACTTAACCGCACAATTAACTGCACTGTTAAACAATAGAATACCATTTTTTAAAATATTTTTGCATGTTTTCTACATTTGCAAATATATTGATTTCAATTACAACACAGAATACAAAGTGTACAGTGCTCACTTTATATTTATTTTGATTACAAATATTTGCATTGTAAAAAAACAAAAGTAATAGTATTTTTCAATTCACCTCATACAAGTACTGTAGTGCAATCTCTATCATGAAAGTTGAACTTGCAAATGTAGAATTATGTACAAAAATAACTGCATTCAAAAACAAAACAATGTAAAACTTTAGAGCCTACATGTCCACTCGGTCCTACATCTCGTTCAGCCAATTGACACACAGCTTTGTTTACCTTTATGGGACATAGTGCTGCCTGCTTCTTGTTTATGATGTCACCTGGAAGTGAGAACAGGCATTCGCATTGCATTGTTGTAGCTGGTGTTGCAAGATACGTGCCAGATGTGCTAAATATTCATATGTCCCTTCATGCTTCAACCATCATTGCAGAGGAAATGCTTCCATGCTGATGACAGGTTCTGCTCGGCAATGATCCAAAGCAGTGTGTACCAATGCTTGTTCACTTTCATCATCTGAGTCAGATGTCAACTGCAGAAGGTTGGGGGTTTTTTTTGGAGGTTCGGCTTCTGTTGTTTCTGCATCGGAGCGTTGCTCTTCTAAGACTTCTGAAAGCATGTTCCACAGCTCTTCCCTCTCAGATTTTGGACAACACTTCAGATTCTTAAACCTGAGGTCGAGTGCTGTAGCTATCTTTAGAAATCTCACATTGGTACCTTCTTTGTGTTTTAACAAATTGGCAGTGAAAGTGTTCTTGAAATGTACAACATGTGCTGGGTCATCATTTGAGACTCTCATAAATGAAATATATCGCAGAATGCGGGTAATACAGAGCAGGAGACATACAATTCTCCCCCAAGGAGTTCATTCACAAATATAAATAATGCCTGATTTTTTTAATGAGCGTCATCAGCGTGGAAGCATGTCCTCTGGAATGGTGGTTGACACATGAAGGGGCATATGAACGTTTTCGCATATCTGGCACGTAAATACCTTGCAAAGCTGGCTACAGAAGCGCCAAATGGATGCCTGTTCTCACTTTCAGGTGATACTGTAAATAAGAAGCAGGCAGCATTATCTCCTATAAATGTAAACAAGCTTATTTGTCTTAGTGACTGGCTGAACAAGAAGTAGGACTGAGAGGACTGGTAGGCTCGAAAGTTTTATGTTTTGTTTTTGAGTGCAGATATGAAACAAATTAAATATTTACATTTGCAAATCCTACTTTCATGCTAGAGATTGCACTACAGTACTTGTATAAGCTGAACGGAAAAATACTATTTCTTTATCACCTGTATAGTGCAAATATCTGTAATAAAAATCACAATATAAAGTGATCAGTGTACACTTTGTATTCTGTGTTTCTACTGAAATGATATATTTGAAAATACAAAATATTTAATAAATTTCAATTGGTATTCGATTGTTTAACAGTGCGATTAAAAATGCAATTAATCACCATTATTTTTTTGAGTTATTCATTCGAGTTAACTGCAATTAATCGACAGCCCTAATACAGAGGCATAAATATCAAAACTGGGTATAATTTAAAAAGAAAAGTCACATGACAGGAGAAACATTAAAATTGAAGAATAACTGATTATCATCAACAGGAACTAAGAAATCAAACAAGGTTTCAGGATACTTACTCTCAGCCATTCCACCATATTCTCTTCAATTTCACTATCCGCTGATATATCTAGTATCAGACGTCTTGTTAAGTGAGCTTTGTGGTATCGCATGAACACATCCTTATTCTGTACATATTTAAGTACCAAAAGCTGTTAAAAATAAATTTCAAAGTCTATTTATTTCCATGCCAAATCAAACCACTTCATTTACTTTTTTCCGCCTCCCCCGCCCAAACCTGGTCCCACATATCACCATAAAACACAACTAGTGCAAAGCTACTTTAGATTTCCTTACAAAAGGATGTTACAAGCTAGTCACCAGTTGTAAAATTGCTACAGTATCCTAATCACCAATTTCTTCAACTGAATCACTGAGGAGCAAACCCTTCAATGGTGCATCAGCTCTGCTTTGTATTTAAACTTTAATTTCCTGTCTATATTTTCAGATTCTTGTCTATTATATATGTAATATACAATATGCAAATTATAAATTAGCACACTGATATTGCTGTCCTGTGACAGCATATGGACATATAAATATTCTCTGTGGAGGTTTCAGTTTCAACTATTAATATTCTAGTGTAGCAACATTTTTGAAGATGAAATCCTGAAAAACAGCAAAAAAATTATTTCTTAGCTTAATTAAAAAAGTTGAGAGCATGCACATACCACTTCCTTAAGCTTTGCTTCAATTTCTTCAGAGGTTAATTTTTTGCTTAGTGGTGTTTTTCTTAACAGCATGTCACAGTAATTAGCAAGCAGTTCAGGGCATTTGGACTCAGGCTGGGTTTTCAATCCAACTCTAAAAGCAACATGAAACGAAAACTCCATAAAACTGTGAAGAGAAACCTGCTATACCAGGTTAACAAGCAACTAGGATTAAAAGGAAGGGAATAAATGACCAGGTAAGAGATCCTACCTCAATTAAACTGTTGCAAAATGAAAGGTAATTCCTTCTTCCATTCCCCCTAACCCCACCCCATTCAGTCAAACAGCAACCAAAAGATGACCAAGTGTTTCCATACATTTCTTCAACTAATGTTGTTTGGAAGTGTCAGAACTGCAATTAGCTAGGAATAATTTCAAACAGTAATTTGCATAAACACCTGAAAGGCAGGTGTCCACATACTAGTTAGAGTTCCAGAAAAGAATGATCAAATAAGGAATGCATTTTCTGCATCTTCCTGTTATGAGTGCAATTTGATGGGTCCCAAGTAACAAGGTGGAGAAATGCAGTTCATAGAAGCAAGAGAGCAAGCCATTATTGTCACAGACACACCCAAGTAGTATTGGATGCAAACCACTGGAAGGTGGTTCAGAGACAGCAAACCTGAAATCCCACCGCTACAAGCGGAATCAGCAGAACTACAATATTAAGACTGTAGTGCCTCACAAAGTATGCAAGGGCCACAAGATAGTAGTCTTATGGAACACTTCAGACAACTCAGTGATTTTAGGACAAAAAGCATCTTGTAGTACAGGGTTATCTGATGGCCTTTTAAAGGTCTCAGAAATGAAAGTATAGCACCTTTAGGTTACTGTAAGTCTTGAAGCCTTGGCTTTGGAATAGTTCTCAAGATTTTCTGAATGATGGGATCATGCTGATTTTCGGGCCATAGAAGCATTCAACAGGTATCAAAGCTTTATTTTGTCTGCTCAAGGTTTGGGGCACAAACTAGGCAGGAAAATATCCTGGTTAAAGTAAAACTGACCAAAAGATAGAAAACCTGGACAAATTCATGGAATGAATGATATGCAGAAGAATTCTGAATAGGGTGATGATGACAAAACAGTCACTTTTTCTACCATTCACATTAATATTATGACTTCTAGGAAAACTATAAGCCAGGAATGTCATCAGTGGTTCAAATGGTGTGAAAGCTGTGAAAGAACTAGATGTAGGTTCTAGGGAGGAACCACAGACTTAATCAGGAATCTTTGTTTGGAAACTGTGTTAAGAAATTGGACTTTGGTGAGTAAAAATCTAGTGGAATTCTCTCTACATTACCTCACCAGGAGAAAACTGGGCTCCAAGCTTCTGCCAAGTGAGTTCCTTTAATAATTTAGGGGGCACAGCAATCTCTTTTACTGATTATAGTTTACCCTAGTCTAGATTATCAAAAACAGGACACTGGTGCTGCACAACTATGGTGAAATCCCACGTGAATTTTCCATATAAGGCACTGACAGGAAAACAGATGTGTGTAAAAGTTTCTATGATGAATGATTGCCCCACCTGTAGCCTAAGTCCATATGGACACCAAGGAATGTTCTGAGATTCTGACTGTGGGAATATTGGAGAAAATATTTCTTTTGAGTTGTTAGTGGGAAATGGTAAACGGGTAACTCCAGAGTGCACAGATGCAAACCGAATAAGGCCAGACACAGTGGCCCAGAAGCTGAGCTCACAGTTTACCTTTACCAGGGAAGAAAATCAGTGTCGACCATTTCAGTGGTCAAAAATCATGCCAGAAGCAGGGGGAACAATACAGTTCAAGGTCTTATGGATTCAAAACCCTGCTGGGAGAAATGGTAGAGAGCACCCCCTCAAACTCATGATATCCAGCAGATGTGGGAAAAGCCCCAGATAGGTATAAAGCAACTGCTTAGGGAAATGCAGAGAAAACGAAGGGGGGAAATTTCCCCTTAATCTGTGGCTTCAGGGTAGTCAGTCAAGATGAATCATTGAACTAGAGAGAGGGGATGAATGAGGAAGCACAGCTCACCTCTCTTCAGCAGGTGTGAATAGAGATTCCACCTCATCCAGCAAGAGGAACTGCTCACTTGACAGAAGCAGCAAAGAGTCCTGCGGCACCTTACAGACTAACAGACGTTTTGGAGCATGAGCTTTCGTGGGTGAATACTCACTTCGTCAGATGCATGTAGTGGAAATTTCCAGGGGCAGGTATATATATGCAAGCGAGCTAGAGATAACGAGGTTAGTTCAATCAGGGAGGATGAGACCCTGTTCTAGCAGTTGAGGTGTGAAAACCAAGGGAGGAGAAACTGGTTTTGTAATTGGCAAGCCATTCACAGTCTTTGTTTAATCCTGAGCTGACGGTGTCAAATTTGCAGATGAACTGAAGCTCAGCAGTTTCTCTTTGAAGTCTGGTCCTGAAGTTTTTTTGCAGCAGGATGGCCACCTTAAGATCTGCTATAGTGTGGCCAGGGAGGCTGACGTGTTCTCCTACAGGTTTTTGTATATTGCCATTCCTGATATCTGATTTGTGTCCATTTATCCTTTTCCGTAGAGACTGTCCAGTTTGGCCGATGTACGTAGCAGAGGGGCATTGCTGGCATATGATGGCGTATATTACATTGGTGGACGTGCACTTGAGAAAGGCACTGCAATACTAATATCCCTTCTGCAAGGGGCCACGCCTCTCATGGCTGCCCCAGCCAATCAGAAGTATTGGGGTGCCAAGGGCTATGGGGGAACCCATGAACTCTACCCAGTCCCAACAAGCTGTGGGATTCAGCACTTGGATCCTCCCACACAGCAGTCTGGTAACTGTCCAACAAGTGGAGCTCAACCAGATCTGACACAAACACACTACACGCCGTTGTCAGGAACTATGTTTTAGGATTCTATTTGCTTAAAGTAACAGTAACTATTCTCTGCCCTTGAAAATGCAACTTTTTAAACATTAGATCTAAAATGTTTTTGCCCAAGTGATCAGGGCTCTTAATTTTCAATTCTGACTGTTGCAAATAAGTGGTTTTCAGACCACGTGAGCTGACAAGTTTGTTAATGAGTAGCTGTCAGAGACCCCACCTATCAGTGCTGTGTGTAAACAGGGTTCACAATTAAGAAACTTCCCGAAAAAAGCAACAAGATATATCAGGTACTGAAAACACGACTATGAATTTCAACATGGTATGAATGTTTAAGTTTTAGAGGAATCACATTGACTTCTACATAAACTTAATCATTACACAAAAACCTTGACTTCTTTGAATACAAATTTTTCAGTTTTTCAAATTAAAATAGATACTGAATTATTTCATAAATTTTAAAACCAGAATTAAAAGAAAAATACAACCTCCACCCATAATAGTAAACTATAAGAAGGAACCATTTTTACTGGATACAGCTATCATATGGTTATTATGAGCAGATTCATTTTATATGAGTAGGGCCCTACCAAATACATGGCCATGAAAAAAGCATCATGGACTGTGAAATCTGGTCTTTTGTGCGCTTTTACTCTATATCAGCAGTTCTCAAACTTTAGCAACTCAAGGACCCCCATTTTGATTTAAGTTTTTTCACAGGCCCCCAACCCCGCTGCTCAGCCTCGGTCCCCACCCCCACTCCACCTCTTCCCAAGGCCCCACCTCTTTCTGCCCCCGCTCCATCCCTGCCACCCCTCCTTTCAGCATGTCCCATCCCTGCTCATCCCCCTCCCTCCCAGCACCTCCTGCATGCCATTAAACAGCTGTTCCCCGGTTTGCAAGAGGCACTGGAAGGGGGGGGGGGGGGGAGTTGATCAACGGGACCGGTGAACGCCCTGGAGTACCCTCATGGACCCCAGTTTGAGAAACGTTGCTTTGTACTATACAGATTTCACAAGGGAGACCAGCGTTTCTCAAATTGGGGGTCCTGACTCAAAAGGGAGTTGCAAGATTATTTTAAGGGGGGGGCGCACAGTAATGCCAATCTTACTTCTGCGCTGCCTTCAGAGCTGGGCAGCTGGAGAGCAATGGCTGTTGGCTGAGCACTCAGCCAGCAGCAGTGCAGAACTAAGCATGGTAATACCATACCATGTCAACCTTACTTCTGCATTGCTGTCTTCAGAGCTGGGCGGCCAGAGAGTGGTGGCTGCTGACCAAGGTCCCAACTCTGAAGGCAGCAGCACTGAAGTAAGGGCAGCAATACCATACCATGGCATCCGCACTTCCGCGCTGCTGCTGGTGGTGGTTCTGCCTTCAGAAGTAGGCTACCGGCCAGCAGCTGCCGCTTTCCAGCTGCCCAGCTCTGATGGCAGTGCTGCTGCCAGCAGCAGAGCAGAAGTAACGACAGCAATACTACAACCCCACCTACAATAACCTTGCGACCTCCACACAACTCCTTTTTGGGTCAGGACCCCTACAATTACAACACCATAAAATTTCTGATTTAAATATCTGAAATAATTAAATTTACAATTTTTAAAATCCTATGACCGGGAAATTGACCAAAATGGACCATGAATTTGGTAAGGCCCTATATATGAGACGGCTACAGAATTTAGATGCAGATCGTCACAGCGTACTCAGGGTTTGTATATAATCCTATGTTGACATTCCATAGGACAGAGAATGTGCAATTTCATCTTTCCAAATAAGGCTCCTGGCCAAAAAAGTGTCTCTATACCTTACCAAGTTTTGCATTCTCAGTTTGAATGCTTACTTCCCGAGGGTTCCTACTGTCTGGACTCAAGGATTTTCTTTCTGCCTTTGACATTTCTACCTCAAGAATAGACCATGCCCTGATTGATATCAGGTCCTTCTGGACCTAGTGACCGTCTCGTGGTCTCTTTGACTGAAGTTCTCTCCTTCAAATTACAGCTTGAAACTGCTGCCTTGCTGTGGAAATTCACAGTCTGCTCACAGGTAACAGAAATCCTGGTGAATAACTAGTGCACTAGGCTCCCCACACACAGTGCACCTATGTCTTTTTTCTTCTTTCATTCCATTTCCTCCATTGTTGTCATCATTATCTCACAGAAAAAGAAAGTGTGTATAAAGTAAAAGTGCAATAGGACAGAAAGTGATGACAATGGCCTCTTCCTTCCTGTCTTATTCAATGACAGAAATTAAAACAGTAGAGGGAAGTAGAAGTGGTAGTTACCCTAGCTGAGGGGAATGAAAATGCTTGGCACTCACTGCCAACTCTGAGTTTGACTTTTGAAAGAGGACTATCCATCAGTCTAGATAGTGGAAGTCCAGCGACAGTATGTGGAGACACAAGGATTTGTGCATTGATACATACACAGCTCAACAGCAGCTTTACATAATTAATAAAATCACCATTTTAATAAAGACAAGTTTAAAAAAAAAGAAGCACTATCCCGGAACAGTCCTAAACTTATATAGACCCCAATTCTAAGTCATTATAAACAATTTAAAAATATTTAAGCAACAAAAACTAAAAGTAAAAGCCAGTTTGATAGGCTACATTTTTTATTTATATCACTGGTCTGCTGTCATGTGAAAAAGTTCCTCAGAGTATGAAAAAAAGGTACAAAGCCCCAACAGGCCTTTAGTTTTCATTTCTGTTGATCCCAGAAGCACTCAAAGTAAACTGTAGTATAACATTACATAGTGTTCTTAAAACATTTAAAAACATTTAACTTGCCTGTTCATATTTAAATTTGAAATACTTGATTCACATTAGTATTTAAATGGCTTACCCTTTCTGCTTCAGTGGCAATTCAAGTTTAAATATTGTAGCATCATTCACAACTGCCTTATATGCCTAAAATGAATAGTTAAAATAAGAGTATAAAACATCTCAATTTTTTTATAATGTATTCAAATACGAAACAATTCACATCTCCCGTTTTTGAAAGTTATTACAGCAAGTATCTGTACCACTCTAATCCATGTCCTTTATTAGTCCAATATGTTTGTAGCCTGCTTTTCAATATGTTTGTCTTAGAAGCAGGCTAAGGCTTTTTTAGTATTAAATCAATCGATCTTAATTCCACAGCGCTATACGTTTCCAGGGCTTGTCAGTGATTTCCCCAATTCTTGTATGTCACGGCAGACCCTGGAAATGTAAAGCACTGATGAATTAAAAATCAATTGATTCAACACTAAGAATGTCTTATATGCAGGCTAATGCAACCATACTGAAAAGCAGCTTTTTCTTAAGCCCCAATTCAGCAAGATACTTCAGCACATGCCTAACTTCAGCATATGAAGGGTTCCACTGAAGTCAGAGGACTATTCAGAATTAAACATACAACCTGGAGCATGACTACCTTGCTAATCAGACACTTAGACTATAAGCTCCTCAGCACAGTCAGCATCTTCATAGGTGCTGTACAACTGAACAACACTACCAGCTTCAGTCCTGACTGGGTTCTTTGGGCACTACCACAATACAAATAATAAAAATTACGTTACCAATTACCTTAAAAAGGTTCTAACCAGCCTTTTATTCAACAAGTTTATTAGCATAAGAACAGACTTCAGGATTCATCAATAAATGGGCAATGGGATTTTAGAGGCATATTTTATTATGGATTTCAACAATTTAAAATAAATGAAGACAAAGATCACTTAAATTAAAACATATACCTTATCTCTTGCAGTAAGAAATCTCGGGTCATCTTGAAAAGCTTCTTTAACCAGCTTACTAAATCGATTAAATAATGTAAGCAACTGCTCTACATATTTCTCAGAATCCTAAAATTAAAGCAGCAAAACAACAAAACAAATGAAAACAAAAACTAATCTCCGGTGAAGAGAAGAAAAAAAAAAAAAAAAAGAGAGAGAGAAGGTTACTCACCTTGTGCAGTAACTGAGGTTCTTTGAGATGGTTCTCACTGCAGGTTCTCCACTTTAGGCGTCTTGATGCCCCGCGCTTGTAATCAGAGATTTGTCGCAGCAGTGCCCAACTGCACCATGCCAGCACCATCTTGTGCCACTATGAGCAGTTACATAGTGGGGCATGGCTAACTGCCCCTCAGTTCCTTCTCTACCACAGAGAATCTACGTGAAACTCTGAATAGAGGGGAGTAGGGAGGGTAGTGGAGCACCCACAGGGACAACCTCATGAAGAACCTCAGGTACTGCACTTCTCTTCTTCAAGGTGTGTCCCTTTGGGTGCTCCACTTTAGGTGACTTGAACAGTACCCCTCAGTGGAAGGGAGGGGCTTCGGAGTTTCGTTATTGACACTGGATAACACTGAGAGTCCAAAGTAAGCGTCTGATGCTGACTGTTGCTCTTTAGCATAGTGCTTTGGGAACGTATGGGCTGATGCTCAGGTTGCTGCTCTACAAGTGTCAGTGACGGGGACACGACTAAGAAGCCACATTACAAGCCACAGATGCTGCAAGTGCTCTGGTAGAGAGTGTGCGGACTCCCACTGGGGCTTGTAGGTTGGTGTTTTGGTAGCAAAAGTGGATGCATGCTGATATCCATTTGGATAGTCTCTGTTTTGAGATGTTTTGAACCCTTGATCATTCTGTTATGGAGACAAATAGTCTTGGTAGAAAACTAATGCTCTTTGGATGTCCAATGTGTGGACTGATGCCTCTCTCCCATCCGCATGTGATTTTGGAAAAAAACACAGGTAAATAAATGGGCTGATGCGAATGAAAGAGGAAGGCAACCTTGGGTAGGAACTTGGGGTGTGGTCGTAAAGTAACTATCTTTAAAGAATGTTGCGTATTGGGGGGATGTTCCATTAAGGCACCTAATTCTCTCGCTCATCTGGTCGATGTGATGGCAATGAGGAAGGCCATCAATGTGACAATCCATCTCCGAATGGTCGGAAGATAGCGTCTGTTTCTAGCATTAGAATGTGCAGTTGTCTTGTGCCCTCAAGCACACCTTCAAAATTGCTCTCGTGTTGGATTGTTGGGATGTCGAAGGTTGGTTTTGGGTCCGTCAACGTCTGTTTTGCTGTTGTTTGCAGTGCTGGTCATACTTTCTATGTTGTGTCTACGGAGGCGATCAGACTCTCTGGTTATAATACCTGCCCTGTTTCTTTTTATTTTCAGGCGTGTAAATACCCATGGATTTCAAAGTTGCACATGTGTCTTTCAGGGTGTGGAGAGACCCATCTGTTTTGGCCACAGATAATTTTGGGTCTTCAAAGGGAAAGTCTTCAACTGTAGCCTGGACCTCCTTAGGGAACCTTGAGTGAGGGAGCCAGGATGCATGGCAAATAACCACAGAGGCCGCAATGGACCATGCAGCCACGTCTGCGGAGTCAAGAGAGGCCCATAAAGCTGTTCTGGTGATGAGATGTCCTTCAGCGATATTAACTTTAAATTGTTCTTTTTTTATTGTCAGGCACACTATCAATAAATTCTGACTTTTTTAAATGATAGTGTTTGTATTTTGCCAGTAGGGCCGCATAATTAGCTATGCGGAACTGAAGTGTCGCAGAGGAATAGGCCTTGTGGCCGAAGAGGTTTAATCTTTTCCAGTCTATCATATGGGGTTGTTCTGGAGTGGAGTTGTTTTCCCCTTTCATTTACTACCAAAACACCACTAATGAGTCTGGTGTGGTGTGTGAATAAAAACTCAGCTCCTTTAGATGGCAAATATTTTTTGTCTGATGTCTTGCATGATGCTGTTGCTGGTGTCTGCCAGATGTTTTTGGCAGGCTCCATAATAGCATCATTGATCGGTAATACTATCTTTGCTGATGGGAATGACGGGAGTATGTCCAGTGACATACGTTGAGATTCAGGTACATGTTCTAATGAAATCGCTAAGGATTCTGCCACCATTTTGAAGAGGTCCTAAAGGCCTTGAAATCATCGCAATGGTAAGGGACGGTGGCATTATGGTTTCATCCGATGACAAAGATGAGAGGTGTGCATGTGGTGAGGTTTCCTGGTCAGATATATCCTCGGTTTCCTAAGTCACTTCCTCTTGTATTTCTGAGGGTGCTGGGATAGTTGGCAATGGGGATTGTGCGGCTCTCAATCTTGGCGAGGTAGCAGACCTGCTGTGTTGGGCCCTGTATATTGCCCACGGATTCCAGTATGGTGAGTTTGGTGGGAATGGTACAAGGGGCAGTGCCCATGCCTCTGCAGATGAGTGATGTTCTGATAGATGGTCCACCTTTGGGTGAGGAGTGACGAGGAGTATATGTGACCAGGTCATCCTCGTCTTCATCCAAATCGGTACCGAGCCATTCGAGTACTCCACCTAGATCAGCTCCGCCTCTTGTCTAGTGACAATGGAGTACCTTCAGTACCGAGTAGAGGGGACTAATAGATCCACATAGCTCACGAACTCTTGCAGAACCAAGAGCTTTGGTACTGGGGATGTTGTTGCTGACAGCCCGGTAGCGTAAACTGCAGCCACCGGTGCCAAAGATCTCGAGCAGTGCAGCATAGACAACACAGGTGGCGCCACCTCTTCTTTTCGACTCTGTGGGTGCCGAGATGGAAGGTTTCACTTTGCTCTGTGAACCTCCACTCAAGCTTGCCCTCGTAGGGTCTTTCACTTTATGAGGACTCTCAGTACCAGAGGATCCCAGTGTCTCATGGTCCGATGCATTAAGTGCCATCGGTACTGGGGCAGATTTTTCGAACAGGGACTGCTTTTTCTTGGCTGATTCCCAGTGCGGAGAATTCTGGGACTACTTTTTGGTAGCCTTTGTGGGTAAAGGCTCTTTCATAGATGTTGCCGGGGCAGAACCTCTGTCAGAGGCTGCCGCTGGTGACTGTTGGCCCAGAGGTGTCCTGGACTCAGGGTCCAAGGACGGCCTGAGTGATTTCTCTATCATAAGGAATTTAAGTTGGAGATCCCTGGCTTTTCTTGCCCTGGCCCTGAGATTCCAGCAGTGTGGGCACTTCTGAGTAATGAGTGTTACTGACTGACAGGCTGGCGCTGGTACAGGCAGCTGATGCATTGTGCGTGACTGTCAGAAACCCGGACTGACAGTCTGCAAGTCAGGCAGCGTCTGAAGCCCGGGGGTCTGGGCATGCCTGCGAAAGCCTATCCCCCAACAAAAAGGGATGGTAGTAATCCTATGGGAGGATAAACTTATCTTCTTACTGAGGGGTATATAAGAGTAGATAAGGAAGAAAAACATTTTTTTTAAAGTAAAATAAAATAAGTATAGAGGGTAGAATATCTAACTACTGCTTATACTAACAACTGTGAACTATCTAAATGCTAATCTTATCAAAGGTAAGAGAGGGCCGCTGCTGATCAATTCGACTCAAGCTGAAGGTGGTAGAGAAGGAACTGAGGGACCGTTAGCCATGCACCACTATGTAACCGCCCGCGGTGGCATGGGACAGCGCGTGCGTTGCCCAATCGGGCACTGCTACCACAAATTTCTGATGACAAGAGTAGGGCGTCAAGACAATTAAAGTGGAGCACCCACAAGGACACTCCTCAAAGAATGATAATACGTGATCACGTAATTAATGACCATTAGAAATTAGAGACTATCGTAATACACATGCATAGCTAAGGCATGAATAGGCAATGTTAACTATATTTCCCTAACTTAAGTGCTTTGGCTTGGCAATTTTTACATTCTTTTAATGTAGTTTTTGGTATGACATTTCCTACTTAAAAATATGCATGTGTACACTGAGTATTTAAAAACCTTATAAATGCCAAATCAAATCAGTTTTCACTGGAGGGATATCTATGCTCCAGAGGCAGGGATGTGGTACCTAGTATCATGGGTCTATCACTTCTCTCCTGTGCGGCTACAGCTATTAAAAAACAACCCCCACCATCTAAGATTTTTTAAAAATCCTTAACCGAAAAATATATTTTGCCCTCTTGCTTGAAAAACAAACATTTCTGAGAAACTTCCACACAAAAAAATACCATTCCTCAGTTCAGAACAAGCATGCCCAATTTTAATCTCAAAAGGTAGCAGGTTCAAGAAGTTTAAGTAATTGAAAAAATCCTTTATAACTAAATTACTAATACATTTAACTAGAGGGATTGATATGCACTCCCTCTAATTTATCATCTGCACATTTTCTTTAAATTTCATGTTTTAATATATAGATCCGGTATTAGTATGTTCAAACATGCAACAGGTACAGGTATAATTGTACCAAACTCCTTTCAGGATGTTTTAAATTCTGATCTCTTAAACAAAGTCAAAGTGTATGTTGACATATCTATTAAATGTGTAAAAAAAAAAAAAAAAAAAAAAAAGTGTTTACACTTACATGTAACATACCCAGTAATCCCACGAGGGGGAGGGGAGGGAGATTTTTTTGTTTTCCTTTGCAAGAGGTTCTTGCTGACTATTGACATTTCCCCTCCCCTCCTTCCCCCCAAGAGCATATACTTACAGTAGTAATAGTTTCAGCAGCTGCTACCATATCTGCTAGTCCAGCACTAACAATATGCTCTTCCAAGTCTTTTAACATGGGCTCTATTCCATTAGGAACTTTATCCATCAGTGAAAACATTAGATGCAACTCTGGAAAAAACAAAGTACTGATGAAACTACTAGTCACTCCACATGCAACAACCAGACAATGCTTTAAGTAAAAATTGTATATGTTCTGTTCACACTAATATCTCAAATGGGACATAAAAGTCACAAAAACAGTAGAGTAAGACATTTCAATAACAATACAGCCCCTCAAATGGTTTTATAGTAACACTACTGAAACTTCTTAAAATGTGAACTCCACAAGGAAAGGAGTCTTCTCTCTGAGAAGTTAGTAAAAATGCTTAGTAGAATGTTAGAGAATAAAAACTTCTCTGTATTCACCAGTAAAAAAAACTATAATAAAAAAAATCACTGGCAACCAGGAATAAGTCAACATATATGTATTATCCTCCCTTTTCTCTGAGTGTTTGATTTATTTTTCTTTTTGCTAGATTACTTGTACATATACACACACACACACACACCAAAGTTCAAAGTAAATGCATCTTATAATCATAAGCAGTTCTTGTCCCACATCCCATTTTTCTGTCATCTTGTTCATGAAGTAGTTTGGGGGTACAACTAGAACCTCTTCTCCCACCTTCAATCATACTCATCCTCTCCAGTTGCCTCAATTTTCCTAGTAACAATGGATCTCAATTAGAAGCCTACATTCATGTAGGTGTGAAACTGACCAGTGATGCAAGATTGGGAACTCATATACAAGTAGGGTTGTGTTGTTTTGGTCCTGCTGCTAGTCCCAAAAAACATCTGTGGCCAAGGATTCTTTGGTCCCTTTTTTCTGAATCAATATCCTCTCTAGTTCTTCCTCTCCACTGCATCCACAAGGACAGTAACAAAGGCATCTCCAACCTCTCTCTAGTTTTTTCCCTAAAAATAACCTCCAAGATGTAATAAATTACATCTAAGACTTTGAGAATGTACATAAATAAATGTCAAAGAGATGCAAATATTAGCATTCAAACACTTTCAGACAACTGTTTCAAATTTTTAATGTGTTTTGAGTTTACAAAGATTAACAACTTTGGCTTGACAAACAAAATGACTGTAGGTATAAAACTCCCTGATTGTCTCCCACCCAGCTCCCCATCCCATACCCCTTAATTGTCGCCTTCCAGCTTAGGGTTACCATATGTCAAGTTCCCACAAAGAGGATACTGCCCGTGTGTGTGTACTGGGAGGAGATATTTGGGAGGGGGTACCTGCAGCCTCACTCTTGAGTGAGGGACACAGCGCCAGCCTGTCAGTTAGCATCTCCCTGCAGGCTCCCCCCAATCCCAAAGCGGGGAGTCAGGGCCTGTCTCTGCCACCCCTCCTGGCCAGGCTCTGAGGCCCCGCAGTGGAGCAGGCGGCCTGGCCGAGAGACAGTTGGCAGCTCTGCTTACCTGGTGGGCCAGGCAGCCCAGCTCCCTGCTTGCCCCCCTCACTGAGCCTGAATGCCAGCACCAGCTCATTTCACTCACATGGCCCACTTGCCCCATCCCTGAGCTGCTGTCGGCAGGTGGAGGAAGGAGCCGTGGCTGCACAAGCACCTGCCTGGGACACACTGCGCCCCACAGCCTAGCCCAGCTGCCCACCCTTTCTGGAAGACGCTACGCTGAGGAGCAGGCAGTGCTCTGCATGGCTCCAGCCTGTCTGACCTTTAAAGTCCACTCAAAAGTTTCTGGAGGTCCAGATTTGCTCCTCAGTCTGCCTGTTGGCTACCCCAGCTTACAATATAAAATGACAAATAAATATGAAAAGGGGGAGAATATGTTATAGGCATGGTTGCATCGTTTAAATTTAAGATTCAGCTATTTCCACCTACCTCCTTAATCCAGCCATCAAGTGGCTGATTTCTTATAGTCAATAGGGTGTGGGGAGTTTAGAAGAGAGATCTGAAAGAAATGGTAGTGGCCCTACAGATCAATTCAAGAGAGAGCATAAAGAATATAATAGAAAGACGTTGTTGTAGCCATGCTGGTCCCAGAATATGAGAGACCCAGAGTGGGTGAGGTAACATCTTTTACTGGACCTCACCCAACTTCTCTCTAGCATGGAAAAAGGAATAGAGATGCATGTGAGCAACTAGCAAAGTTTCTAAGGAAAGTATCTTATCTAAAGTACTTCTATAGCTTTGGGTTCAAATAAACCTACTGTATTCCTTTGAGGACTGAAAGTTATACTGTAACAAGCAGACATGACCCATGCCTGCTGATTTGCAGGGAAGGGGGAGTGAGGGCAGCCAGTTTCAGCAGTGTTACTGAGCATGTTCAATCCTGTGAGTATGCTCAGTACAAGCCAATTAGCAAACGGACCGGGGGGGGGGGGGGGGAGAGAGAGAGAGAGAGAGAGAGAGAGAGAGAAAGAAGAGGCATGACCCCACATTTCCCCCCTCCTCCTCCAAACACAAACACAAACACACACACAAACACACACACTCACCCCCTCTGGTTAAAAAGGTTTGGTACTTTGCTATATACAGTCCTGGACTAGTGCCAAGAAAGTACTGCTAGATGGAGGGATCAGTCTGATGTAGTATAAAACATTCACTTCTACACCTGGCATTTCATAATATATTTGATCTTAAGACTATCTGAAAGCTGAGAATCCCAGTTCTTACGTGTATAGAAATGAAAACTTCATACAGTTACAAAAATTCAACAATTTAGTTGCAGGATCCTGTGCTTTTAAAAATAATCTCACTGATTTCTGGTTTTCTTTGTCAATTCCCCTACTTCATTTCTGACATTTAAGTAGCTAATATCTTGAATGGCCAGCAGATCAGCACCTTCACAAATCTTTCCTATTTGAATCACACCACTCTCTCAAAATCTCTATAAGCAAACACTTCAAACCATCTTTTAAATGGCATACAGCATTAATCTTCAGCTCTCTCAGGTCTTGAGATATTGGCTGTGAAAACAGGTGACAGACATGTAGAGGTACTTTATTCGCTGACCAGTACATTCTTCCAAATGTTGGTCCTGGACCAGAAATAGTAATTAAAACACCCAACTCTTTCCCTGTCTTCAAAAGCAGTATCTTGGTGAAGGAGGGAGACCCCCAGAGAGAGGTATTTTATTTTCAAAATTACTCAAGTTCAAGAGGATGCAATGCTCTGAAGAAGAGCCCCAAAGTTGATTAAAATTGGAGAAAGCAGGTTCTTGCAAAAGAAAGAACAATAAATGGGTGTAAAAAAAATCCTTACTCACAAATTAGCCTTTCACGAAAAGAAGTTATCCAGTCAAACTGACGTATTGAAGGTACAGAGTATAAACACATTTAAAAACATATTACCCTACAATGGCACATGGAAGCATCTGCTTTTTGTGGAATGAAAGGGCCTCATATGCAATAAAAAGAAACATGTAACCGCCTCAGTTACAAAATGGTAATCAGATACATTTATCAAGAATTTTTTTTTTTAAACCTAGCTAACTCTGAGATCATGCTGCAATATTTTTTAAGCTTCACTTACTTTCTGTTTCATTTCGTTTGATCATGCCTTGGCATTCAGCTAAAATAGTTTCTTTAAATGATGTCACCAGAGCATTCACACAGCACTCCATAAGCTGAAATGTATTAAGAAATATAGTTAGCTTACGACAATCCTTTGAGTGCCAGTTTGTTCTCTCTCTCTCAAGTTCATGTTCAATATAAGTATTAGCCTCTCCTCATGCACTACAGCTCAGTAAAATGTTTCATGCTCATAGGCTGTATTTAATACATAAATTATGACACCACGAAACAAAGTCTATACTTCAGTTCATAGGTGTTTTTCCTTTAAAGCATGTAGCATGAGAACTGCAGTAGTTTCTCTCATAAAAGAGTGAACAGTTTAATATTTCTGTGGCCTCTTCCTCACAAGGGAGTATCATTTCTGGAACAGTAACTACCCTACTTAGTTTTCAAATGCACTTCCAATGGCCAAGAATAGTTCATTCCTGTGTACTCTACCTGACCTGACTTAGTTTGCTTTGAACAAGAGCCTAATGACAATTCTAGCACAGAAATTACTTCTACACTCAAGAGATTGGCAGATGAGACAATTTTATATACTGCTTACCATTCACCTTAGCTAGGGATGCCCCACTTATGATGTAATACAGAATGCGGCAAACCAATCCTGACTACTACAGATCTTAGGGCATTTGTTTAAAATAGTCTTGTGTCCTGAACAAATTTCAGCACAGGCAACTACAAATTGCTTCTTGCTGCACTTAAATCTCTCCCTGGAGTTTCACGCTGATAAAGTATTTTTCACTTTGGTGAGCACTGGTAAACCATTGATGCACTTCACACCAGAGATGGTTACATTTCAGTTATGGAGGGAGCAAATTTAGTCATTTACCAGTTGTGAAGTGTTTGGGGATTTTCGTGTGATAAACAGTGAACTTTTCCAGATATTGTTACCTGGCACTGAATAACCTTTTACCTCCTAGGACTGCCTACAGTGAGGGAAAATTTAGCAGTCCCTGAGTTTGGTCTAACTTGCTTAGAGCCCTTGAACTAAGATCCTGCTTGTTTCTGTGCACAAGGGGCAGAAGGAGTCAGAGTGGAAAAAATCCCACTCAGAACAATTTGTAATATCCCAAGCTTAGGAAATATATAACAGCAATAGCACTGTTTGCAAAGTCAAACCGCAAACGAATCAGACTGAACAACAAGAGGGTGATTGTTCTTTTTGTTTTTGACCTGTATTAATTTTGCAATATATTCCAAATAAGGTACACCTCTACCCTAACAGAACGCAACCCGATATAACACGAATTCAGATATAACGTGGTAAAGCTGCAGGGAGCCCGGGGCCCTTTAAAGAGCCACCCGACCCCCACTGCTTTACTGCGTTACATCCGAATTTGTGAGGAGCCCTGGGCCCTTTAAATCACCGCCTGTGCCCCGCTGCCAGAGCTCTGGTGGTGATTTAAAGGGCCCGGGGCTCCCCACAGCAGCTGGATAAAAATAAAAATAAGGCTTCTAGTAGGTCAGACCTTCTGACTGCAATTATGTATTAAAATAAAAATGCAAGACAAATTATGATAAAAACTGACATCAGAACCCTTTACTACTACTGAAATACTGCACATGATTTTACTACATATACAACTAAGTTTTTAAACTTACCGCTTCTACAGAGTTACATTCGCGCCTGGTCTCTAGATACCTTAATGCTCTTTTCTCTTCTTCCTTTAATTTAGCGTCTGCCTGTGCAGAAGCAGAACAGCAATCATTTTAAGTACTAATAACAACAGAACAGTTATCAAATAACTATCTTTATACTAGGGCTGTCGATTAATCACAGTTAACTCACATATTAACTCAAAAAAATTAATCGTGATTAATCACTGTTAATAGAATACCAATTGAAATTAATTAAATATTTTTGGATGTTTTTCTACATTTTCAAATATATTGCTTTCTATTACAATGCAGAATACGAAGTTTACAGTGCTCACTTTACGTTATTTTTTATTACAAATATTTGCACGGTAAAAACGATAAACAAAAGAAATATATTTTTCAATTCACCTCCTACAAGTACTGTAGCGCAACCTCTTTATTGTGAAAGTGCAACTTACAAATGTAGGATTCTTTTGTTACAGAACTCAACAAAACAACGCAAAACTTTAGAGCCTACGAGTCCACTCAGTCCTACTTCTTGTTCAGCCAATTGCTAAGACAAACAAGTTTGTTTACATTTCTGGGAGATACTGCTGCCTGCTTCTTACAATGTCATATGAAAGTGAGAACAGGCGTTCGCTTGCAACTTTTGTAGCCAGCATTGCAAGGTATTTACGTGCCAAATATGCTAAACATTCGTATGCCCCTTCATGCTTCAGTCACCATTCCAGAGGACATGCTTCCATGTTGCTGATGCTCGTTAAAAAAAATGAGTTAATTAAATTTGTGACTGAACTTGTTGGGGAAGAACTGTATGTTTCCTGTTCTGTTTTACCCGCATTCTGCCATATATTTCATGCTATAGCAGTCTCGGATGATGACGCAGCAAATGTTCATTTTAATAACATTTAACAGCAGATTTGACAAAATGCAAAGAAGGTACCAATGTGAGATTTCTAAAAATAGCTACGGCACTCGACCCAAGGTTTAGGAATCTGAAGTGCCATCCAAAATCTGAGAGGGACGAGGTGTGGAACACGCTTTCAAAAGTCTTAAAAGAGCAACACTCAGATATGGAAACTACAGAACCCAAACCACCAAAAAAGAAAATCAACCTTCTGCTGTTGGCATCTGACTCAGATGATGAAAATAACATGCGTCGGTCCGCATGCTTTGGATCGTTATCAAGCAGAACCCATCATCAGCATGGAAGCATGTCCTCTGGAATGGTGGTTGAAGCAGGAACGGGCATATGAATCTTTAGCACATCTGGCATGTAAATATCTTGCGACGCTGGCAACAACTGTGCCAAGCGAATGCCTGTTCTCACTTTCAGGTGACACTGAACAAGAAGCGGGAAGCAGCATCTCCTGCAAATTTAAACAAAGCTTGTTTGTCTGTGCGACTGGCTGAACAAGAAATAGGACTGAGTGGACTTGTGGGCGCTAAAGTTTTACATGGTTTTATTTTTGAATGCAGTTATCTTTTTGTACATAATTCTACATTTGTATGTTCAACTTTCATGATAAAGAGATTGCACTACAGTACTTTTATTAGGTAACTGAAAAAACTATTTCTTGTTTTTTACAGTGCGAATATTTATAATAAAAATAAACAAAGCGAGCACTGTACACTTTGTATTTTGTGATGTAATTGAAATCAATATATTTGAAAATGTAGAAAACACTCAAAAATATTTAAGTAAATGCTATTCTGTTATTGTTTAATCATGTGATTAATTTTTTTTAATTGGTTTGACAGCCTTACTTTATACTTACATATTTCATATAATTCTGTACTCCATTTTGTTGTAAATAAGAAGGGGCTTGTGTTCTATAAAATCTCTCTGTTGAATCCAAATATGCCTTCTCAAAGTTATCCCGATAAATCTGAAGTTTATCTTCAGGATTAGAACAAAGGTTAACTGTAAAGAGAAAAAGCTAGATCTTATTCTAGTGTTCAGTGTTCGTATTTGACTAAAAACCAATTATTTCTCTTGCTAAATTTTTCTTTTGAAGATACTGAGGTATGTCTACTCAGCAAAGAAAAACCTGCAGCTGACCCATGCCAGCCAATTCTGGCTCAGGTAAACTTCCAGGCTCAGGCTGGAGCCCAAACTCTAGGACTGGGACTGCACTGCCAGGTGTCACATTCAGAGGTGCCTCTTTGCAACATTAAGGGCTAAAACTATTATTTAAAATGTACGTTTCAATTTTGCAGAAATTGGTGAGCAGGCTCCTCACCTGTCAGTGACAAGTTTATTACTTGCCATTGGCAAGTGCATTTACCCCACTGATAATCAATACAAAAATATTATAATGATCATTCCAACCACACCCCTTTTGTCAACATCCAGTTGAAGGCATGTTATGAACGTTTGTGAACTAGAAAGGAAGATGAAGCTGAGATCACACTGTATAAGACATACCATATGATTCTCTAACTCCAATAACAAGTTGAGAGTCAAAAGCTTCTCCTAGTCTTTCGGCATGGACCAGCTTCATTGCACTGTCCTGAAGTCGATTCTTTATATTTGAAAATATGGACTCATTCCAAGTATCTAGCATGAGCTAAACAACAAGGAAGAAAAAAAAAAAAAGGTCAGTTAGAAAAGGATGGGCAGAACTTCAAATTAAGGGCATGTCTACATGAGCACTTACTGCACAGCAAGCTGGGGTGTAAATCTGGAGAACATAAGCATGCCATGCACTAATTGTCTTTGTGAACCCTGCTGACGTGCACTCAAAGTCCTTTAAGTGTGCACTGACATACTAAAGGACGTAACAGGTCTTCCAATACAAAGGAGTTAACCTCGGAGCTAAATGTCGAATAGTGGTCCAGCAGTTGGCAGATCCAAAGGCTTACATAGAAAAATTCTGATAAAATAGCAATTAGTAAGTGAGCAAAGGGCATACAAAAAAGAAAATAATTGTTGGATTGCCTGAGATTTTCATGACAGTTAGATTAAGCTATTAGCATCCAATGTCATGTGATCACTTGTTTCTGAGAGTACAATGTGAAAATAATCGAGTTACATAGATATTACAATGGACAGTTCAGTCAATGCTGTAGTCCCCATTTAAAGAGTTACTGCTAGATAAGGGTCTCACTATTACTGGATGATTGTATCTTCATCTGGTTCTGGTAAGCAGCAAGACCTCTTAATATTTTGGTGCAAACCTCAAGGTCAGACCAATGTGTTGCATCTGAACAACACTGAAAGCTCCCTGGTGGAAGGCATACTTGCACAGAGTCAAGCACTGCCAGCCGTTCAATAATTCTACAACTAAGAAGCATATATGTAAAAGGCATATTGGTCATTTTAAAGTTAAACTGTCTGTAATAACCTTTCCTTATAAATTCTTGTATTCTTTCTGCCACACAGAATACCTACAATTTCATATTTTAAGCTCTGGCTTTGTTAATATATAGTATCTCCGTGTTTTAAATTAATTGTTGTGGTCTCAAGCTTGTAAATGCACCAACTGCTTACTTGAGATTCCAGTTTTGTTTTTCACTGTCATCGCTGTAAAAGATATTGAATCAACTTTGTTTTTGAAGGATGATTGTGAAAGGTCTTATCTTTCAGCGATTCCGATAGTGATTTCTAGGAGCCTACTTTTTTGGCAAGTTTGGTAAACATAAAAATTTCCATTCTGTGCATCATACAATTTATTATAGTGGGTCTCTAATGAAATGAAGATGAGTGTTTGAAAAAGTTAAGGAGCATAAAGACACCCTTTAGCCTGAGCTGCTCCATGAAACCAAACTCTACCCTGACTTCAGTGTTTTATTCTTAAATGTACTAGACAGAGACATGTTGGAATTGAATTAATGCTCAGAAGAGAGCAGGTAATTTTTGAGTGTCATTAAAATAAAGGTTTCAGAGTAGCAGCCGTGTTAGTCTGTATCCGCAAAAAGAACAGGAGTATTTATGGCACCTTAGAGACTAACAAATTTCAGCATAAAAGCTTTCATGGGCTACAGCTTATAAAGACTTTTCTTAAGTTGTGTTTCTTTTGTTTCGCTCTCCTTTCATATTTAAAAGAAAATTTAAAATGAAGATGTCAGTAAATGTATACATTACAATTGCTTTTCTTTTAAAATTTCACTTCAGAGTAGGTAGGTGAAATACTTAACTTTGTATTTTGATGTACAAAGATTTATTCAAGAACAACTTGTGAGCTTTAACGTGATACTGTGACGGTCACCTCTTGGAACGGGAGAGGAATCTCACACTCAAAATGAATAAATGCTCATTTTTTAACACCTGGAAGCCAGCAAAGCTAAGGATTCTCAATGTGAGCTCATCACTCTGTCCTAACAGCCAACTCTAAAGGATTTATAGTAATGGTAAGATATACAGTAGGTATACCACTTATCTGAGATTTTAGCGACACATGTCCAAACAAAAATTTAATTTAAAAGCCACAGGAGAGTGAAATTTTTGGGCTGCTACTCAAGACAAAATGGTTAATTTTTTAAGAGGTCTAAAATGCATGATCATAATTCAAGCATTTCAAAAAGCAGTCTTCCAACTTACAATTTTCAAAGCAACAATAATATTGGCTCAGAGATTTATCGAAAATGGAGATGAGGAAGAGGTGTTTCTTTTCAGCAAAGACTGTTTTTCAATATTTTTAGCTATCTATCTCGGTACACTTTTTAAATTGCATGAAAACAATCAATACGAATTCCAGGGAAACAAGTTAATAGATGCTTAGAAAAGATGATCAGCATTATCTTGAGCAACAAAAAAGCAGATATAATCAGTGCATGCCCCCAGCCTCAGTTACTTTACACTAATGATCTTCTTCACTCAGTTGCCAGATCAGTTCCCTTTTGTAATTCTGTGCAGTTTTTGTATCTGATGGTCACATAAATTCCATGCTATTTAAAAGTATAAATTCCCTTACTTCCCAAAGAGTAGGGAAGTGTCCTACATGGAGCAGGAGAGATTGCCCTTGAATAGCCCCATTAAGTGCCCTCAGTTACAGCTGTCCTTGCTAAGTACCAACCAGAGCTTCATCAGTAACACATAATTACTACTCCTTAATGGTCCCGTAAATGTAAGCTCATTGACCTCCTGTATCTCAGGCTGCAAAGAGAGCAAGATTAGAAGTATTTTTGTTAAATAAATCATTTTACAGAGATCTATAACTATTTTAAAACACAGGGAGCTGCCATGAACAGATGAAGGAAACTGTCAGAGTTAGGGCAATATTCGGTAAGTGGCAGAGGAAAACTATGGGAAGAGGAGTAAAAGTTGCACGGTAATTTAAGCAAAGTGATACTCCAGTACTATGAGGTGTTTTTTTTTTTTTGTTTTATTTTTTTTTACAATGGCAGGTTTTATTGATAAATAGGAGGGCAGGAAAGGGCGCCCCAGCAGGGAAGATCCCTAGGCCTGGGGAGCAAGCCAGCCCCTGGGGTCCTTAGCAGCTACAGACAGCACAGCTCAGTCCCATGCAGCCCCTTGGCAATTTCATCCTTCAGCTGTGGAATGCATCAACACTAAATCTTTTATGTTCTGTTACAAAACTCTGACCAGAAAGTGTCACTTACCTTTCGAACAATACTGTCTTCCACATTGGATTTCTTGTTGCTGCCTTGCTTACCCATTAAAGTAATTTCTAGTTGACAAAATGGTTTGGGCAAGATATCACATTGTGTAAAGAATTTGCGCCATTCTACTATGTATGCTTTTAGTAAAGCTGTATCATCTTGATGACTCAGTACTCTCTGAAAGAAAAAAGCAGCTCATTTGTAAATAAGTTTTTACATAAACAACAGATGGCTTTGTCTACACGGTACAAGTATTTTTGGTATAACCCAAGATTTGAATTTAAAATGATATAATCCCTCACGTAACCACTCTGGTATAAGAATGGCTTTTTTGGGTTAGGTTATGTTGCCTGTGAAGAGATTTGGCTTTTCTTGGTTTTATTTATTCTTACACCAGAATAAATGTCCACATGGGGGTTATATCAGCATAGCCTGTCTACACAGGAAAGTTTCACAAGGACTATCTTCTACCTTATATGCAGTAGAAAGCCGAATTCAATGTGATGTACTGATCTGGCTTTAGCCACCTGAACTTTTCACATTTATGCTGCACCAGCTCCTACAGGTTACAGCCAATTTAGGCATGATGGGCTAGACATTGCATAAACATAAGCTTACAAAAACAGCAACCAGTACAGATCATGCCTAAGGTCTCAATTCGACAAAGCACTTAAGCACGTGCTTTAGTACCAATAAAGTCAAAGGAACATCAGCACATGTAAGCGCTTTGCCATATAGGGATAGTCTGCTGTATCTGGGCCTAGAAAAGGCTTTGTTTGAGTGAAAGGCCCTTTCTGAGTTTGTAGGAACACATTTTAGATTTATTTTTCTTATACAAATTTTTGTCTTTGCACATCTTTCACTCTCTACAAAAACTTTTCTGAGCACACTACAACACTATTTCATATGTATTTTAATTTAGAATAAACTCAAAACCAGGAGTCAAGTCAACAATAGACCAAAGCTACTGAAATACAAATGGCCTATGGAGCTTGTCAAGCTGTTAACTCATTAGTTTTCCGTCAGAAGACTATACATTTGACCATTTCTTAAGCAAAACCATGAATATGCTAGTGTAGTACTGAAGCCAGCTAAAACAAGTAAAGAACTTTCTTGCATTTAAGAGTTAATATTTATTTCCAGACATTTTCTTATAGAACACAAATTCTGGCTTTATCAATCTGACAGCTAATAGTCAAAAATACTGGTAATTTTGGAAAAATATTTAAATAAACCGCTACCCCGATATAACATGACCAGATATAATATGGGTTCACATACAAGGCGGTAAAGCTCTGGCACGCTGCTCTGAGCAGCGTGTTAACGGTGCCGGGCCAGGCTGGGGCCAAGGGGTTCAATAAAGGGCAGAGGGTCTCAGAGGTGGTCAGAGGCTCCCCCTCTCCAGGATCTGGGGGTGCAGGAGCTGTGGGAAGGCACTTTTGGGGGCCCCGCAGTCCCAGAGTGGCCCGAGGGATTAGCAGGGGGTCTGGAGCAACCTATTCCTTTTCCCTTGCCCTGGCCCCAGCTGTGTCGCTCGGGGGAGGGGGCTTGGGGGAAAGAATCCCCCCTGCACTCACCAGCAGCAGCGGAAGCGGAGCAGCTGGGCCCCAGCCCACTCCACTGTGTCAGCTCCCAGCTGCGGCGCTCCGCTTCCTGCTGCAGGTGAGTATGGGGGCCATCCTTTCCTCAACCTCCCCGCACTCACCTGCAGCGGGAAGCAGAGTGCTGCAGCTGAGAGGTGGCAGAGTGGAGTGGGCTGGGGCTGCACTGCGCCGCTTCCCGCTGCAGGCGAGTACAGGGGGCGTCCTTTCCCCAACCTCCTCACACTCACTGGCGGAGGGAAGCGGAGCAGCCCAGCCCCAGCCAGCTCCACTCCACCAGCTTACAGTCATGGCGCTCCACTTCCCAGCACAGGCGAGTGCAGGACCTTTCCCCAGCCACCCCCCAGGGACACAGCTGGGGCTGGGGCCACGTCGCTCCGCTTCCCACCACAGGTGAGTGCGAGGGGGGCATCCTTTCCCTGACCTCCCCGCACTCACCAGGGGCAGGAAGCAGAGTGCCACAGCTGGGAGGTGGCGGAGTGGAGCGGGCTGGGGCCGGGCTGCTCCACTTCCCGCCACTGCCGGTGAGTGCCTGTCATGGGGCAGAGGGGTGGTGGGGGTGCATAGGGGTCGGAGCAGTCATGGGACAGAGAGTGGGGAGGTTGGGTGGGGTCCTGGAGGTGATTAGGGATGGGGGGGCGGTCAGGGAACAAGGAGGGGCAAAGCAAGTTTGATATAACGCGGTCTCATATATAACAGGGTGAGATTTTGTGTCTCTCGAGGACCACGTTATAATCGGGGTAGAGGTGCATCTTTGATCTGATCTCTTCATCTTTTTTCATAGGCATTCAAGGTCTCTTCACTGATGGCTAAATTTAGAATATTCTAGCTACTTCTGTAGCAAGTTAGACAGCTTGCAGATCATATCCTCAGAAATGAATTTTCTAGGCAATAAAAACCAGAACTAGAAAAGGGGGTTTATTGCTCCTTTTCCAGCTCTTTCTCTAATCATACAAAAAGAGATCACTTCTGATGCTTAACTTTGCCTCAAGTCAAAGTTTCAGCAGTAAGTGCTTTTATTTATAAGTCAAAGAGGTAAGCGAGTGAAGGAATACTTCCCAGGAGACTCCCTGATAAATATTTTTGTTTATCCAATAATGACCAAATCTCCTCCACAGTATATAACAATCATTACCTCTTTATTCTCAAGAACAGACTGAGAAGTACTTAATCTTTCTGGCCAAGGTAAACACTCAGGATAAAATGAATTGGTTAATAAAAACTTTTCAGTACAATTGTGACATTCAAAACAAGGACCACCAATGCCTAAAAGGCAATTTTCCATTGTGTTAGAAATTACTGGAAAGAGTCATGTTTGGGATCCAAAGAGGTTCACTGTTATACTTTTATTTTTTTAAAAGGACAGTGTAAATTATTGAAGGTTGAGAACTTACTGCCTGTGCTTGTTTAATAAAATCAAGGATGTCTTCTTTCAAAGCTTGATGGATTTTTGCTGGACCTTTGTCATCCCACAAGCAAACTGCATGCACATCCCTAGAAAACAGTTTATACATCTTTCAGTAAGAACCACACTTAGAATTTAATGCAGAAATGTACAAAGTCTAAACAGTTATATTGAAGTAGTTCCCCAAAGGAAGTGGGTGTACATTCCACATACTAAAAATGAAATCCCACCAATACAGTGACTGTTTGTGAATGAGGGCACATGCCATCTTTTTTTCTAAAAAGCCTTTGACATGTAATTTTAGGTTTTATCTGATAAACACCCTTAAGAGGAAAAAAAAGAATAAAATAAAATAAAATAGGTGTTGATCCAAATCACACCAGAAATGGGTACTTGTATTTGAGGGCTACAGTACAGTAATGCAGTCTATGGAAGCGTGACTTCTAAAGACTAAGAGTGTTGCATACTTATTGGTCAGTGTAGGCTTGCTGGTAAGCACTAAAGATTCCCTAGTACGCTTTAACATAGTGCTTTTGAAACAGTAGTATGCTGAAGTGCACTAGGAAACAATACAGAGAGATTACTCATTACTGTATATGATGAGAAATGTATATAATATACATTATTCATTACAGTCTATAAAAAGAGAAAGCACCCAACCTCCCCAATTATTGACATCTACATAAAATGCAAAAATTCCTAAAAATAAATGCTGAAAAGTGAAATACATAAACCTAAAATGATGCCTTAATAATATTAGATGTAACACTGAAATTTGACAGTCAAGCTGTATAAAGTCAGGAACTGAAGTAATACTCTGTCCTTCACTTTCCATTTGAGTATACCACAGGGGCATCATTAAAGTTCATAAAGCACCAGAGGTAGGGAAATAGCCCCATTATACGGATATGAAAGTGGAGACCCAGCAGGTTTAAATGAATTGGCCAAGATCATGCTGTAACTCTGTGGCAGATCCAGGAAATGAGCCTACATCTCCTGACTCTCTGTCATCAAATAAAAGGTTGTCTGTCACTCACAACAAGTAAGACGATCTCCACAGCTTCTCGATATAGTGAAACATAGATAAACAGCTGCACCAGTATGAATATTAAGGTCCTAGTCCTGCAGTTGGATCAACACGGGCAGACACTTATGCCTACATGGAAACCCAGTGCCTTTAATGGGACTCCATTCTCTACCTGTGTGGAGCTGGTTGCAAGACTGGGATTTAAATATGCATTTTGAACTTGATATATTTTCCTACAGTGCCTTCTCCAAAATGTTCCTACTTAAGTTATTAAAACTAAACATTTAAAGGCAGCATGAGAACTGATCCATGCTATACATGAATTTTCAAATTTCCACCATTTTAGTTGTTTTAATGAAAAAAATGGTACAGTAGATCCTCCAAGTTACGAACACCAGAGTTACAAACTGATCGGACAACCACACACCTCATTTGGGCCTGGAAGTATGCAATCAGACAGCAGAGACAAATAAAGCAAATACTCTACCGTACAATATATATGTTAAACTATTAAATAAATAAAGGGAAGTTTTAAAAAAATTGACAAGGTAAGGAAACTGTTTCTGTGCTTGTTTCATTTAAATTAAGATGGTTAAGAGCAGCTGAAAACTTTTGAAAGAACGACCATAACGCTGTGTTCAGAGTTACGAACAACCTCCATTCCTGAGGTGTTCATAACTCAGAGATTCTACTGTACTCAGACAAGAAAAAGACTTACTCACAGTTTATTACTTTCTGAAGATATTCACCACATAAGTATCAACACTCTTGAGTCTGTTCCTTTGCAAACCAAGGTGGGAACTCCAACTTCTAAAACTACTAATTTGTTCTAAAGCTACTAGTCCCAACAAACAGAATCATAACCTAGTACTAATTATATGTATCATTAAGTCCTAGAGGCCCCAATCAGGATTTATGGCCCATTGTGCTGGGCACTGCAGAGAATAAAAAAGTAATCTAGTGACTGAACTGGAAAGTAGGCAATTTGGGGCTCTAACGAAGAGATTTTATGTACCGAGAAAGCTGATACCTCTCCAAACAGGAAGAGGATGCAATTTCACTTTATTTGGGGAATATTTTAAGAAATGATTGGTCAAACCTCTCTTGTGAAGGGGCTTTATAACACTGACAGATCAAGTCTTAAATAATATCTAGAGGTCAGATCTAAGCAATACCATACCATTTAGTGAATGCATTCAAAGAACTCCATATGACTATCCTGAAAATCTCCTGGATGGCCATAGATTAGAAGCTTTCTAATGTAGCAGACTTGACAAGAAATAGTCGTTGCAAGCTTTAAAGCACCAATATGCTGCAGTCTAACAGATTCACTCAGACACTTTAAATATGATTCTTTTGGAAACAGCAAAACACTCATTTCGTACCAAAATAAACAGCTGGATCACTTTTAAGAAAGTTGTTTTTTTAACATGAAACATCTGAAGGAGGACTAACAGGAGTGGCATGCAGACATGGGAAAACAGTAGCAGAGGGATTGACTGATTAAGGTGGGATTATCACCATCTTCTGAAGGAGTCTAGCGATGGTACAAAATGGATCTCTCTCTAAATCAACAGTTCTCAAAACTGTGGCTCACTTATTAATTCAAGGACGCGATGTGGCAGTCTGTGATTATTGTTGGCCAATCAGGGTGCTGAGGCTTCATTGTCAGTGAGCAAAGAGCCTCATTTCCAGTTATTGCAAAGAGTCTGAGGGCTTGGCTACACTCACACTTTACAGCGCTGCAACTGGGGTGTGAAAAAACACCCCCCCTGAGCGCTGCAAGATACAGCGCTGTAAAGCGTCAGTGTAATCAGGGCAGCAGCGCTGGGAGCGCGGCTCCCAGCGCTGCACGCTACACCTGTAAGGGATGTGGTTTACATGCAGTGCTGGGAGAGCTCTCTCCCAGCGCTGCCGCTCTGACTACACTCACACTTCAAAGCGCTGCCGCGGCAGCGCTTTGAAATTCCAAATGTAGCCATACCCTCACATCCATAGAAGCAGATGGAAACAGAAAAGGAGCAAGCCTCCACTAGAAGCCATTCCTATATATGAGGAGAATATGCTTAGGGATTACAGAGGCCAGCCACCATTTGAACCCAAGAGCTGCCAATGAGGCTAGTGGCTCCCTCTCCCATTAGAAACAGAACATCCAGGGAAGTAAAGGAGAAGGTAAACAAGTAGCCAAGCAATACATTCAAGGAATCAGGGAAAGGACAGCTGTGAGTTGGATGGAACTGGGGTAGCAAGGAGATCATTAGCACATGCAAGGATTATGGGAGAACAAAACGGGGGGTAGGGAAACGCATAATGGGAGAAAAGAACCAGACAGTAAGAGAGAAGGGGACCAGGTTACAGAAGTATGTCCAGGCACCTGGTCGGAGGTAGGGGTAAAAGAACAGATGGGAGGAAAGGGAACGTAAAAAGGAAGAACAAACGGAAGCTTATTTTCTTTCAAAAGGGACAGGAACACTTACTAAATTAAAAACATCTACATACTTTTCTAACTTTACTGTTACCTAGAAGCAATTGCTGTCATTGCCACATTGACAATGACCAATCCTAAGCATGATAAGAGCTTTTCATGAAACACTGTATTAAGATGTGGTCCCAACTGTGAAAAATTTCTGAATCACTGCACTACAGCTGGAAGCTCACTTGTTCAGCAAGCTGAATCATTATTGCTCAGAAATTGACCTTCCTTTTAAGAAATTTGAGCTTACAGGTAAATCAGGGACCTCAAGAGGCACTTTTGTCAGCTTAGTCAAGAAATGTTCCATGACATGGGTGGCCTTTAAAAGTGTGGTTCTCCTCTGGAAAGGAACCAAAAATGGCACTATTACATCACTAATTCCATAACAAATTTGATCCACGTGAACACAAAATATTTTTTTTAACCTAACTGCCAGTCCAGCAAACTCAACCTGGCCTTTAAGAGTCAAGCTGGGCTCTTTTCTTCTCACTACTAATAATACAAATTCTGCAGGTAAATTATGCCCTCAGTTACATCATCATGGGTCACATAAAACATGCTATGTCAAGCATCACTGATTCATTACCACCTTTTGGGATACTACAGCCATGTCTACATGGAAAAGTTGTATTGTATAATCTAAGGAGTGGATTTACACCAATATAGTTACACTGATGCAAACCCCTGTGTAAATACACATTTCTTTAAATAAGTGGTTTTTTTTTCTGTTTAAGAGTGACTAAGCAGGGTTTAGCTAAATCAGTTTAAAAGCCAATTAAAGTTAAACCAGTGCAACTTTCCCCATGCAGACAAGGACTAGATCTTTGAATACTCTGTCCATTTGAGACCACACTGTTCTCTGATCAGGGTCAGAAAGGAACCAGTAGCTGGAATGTCAGAAGATGCCCATGTTCCATTGCAGGAGCTGGTGCAAGGTATCCCTGCTGGAACCAGTAACTTTAGAACTTTGCAATTAAAACAGGCCCCCCCGCCCCAAGTTCAATCTTAATTTTTGATCTATCATGAGTCATTAATAATTTCAGCTGACAGAGCACAGATGGCCTGATTTATATAATGGAAGGTTTACTATCTACTCCATGTATCGTAGTGAAACTGGAATAACAATAATTAAAAAAAGCTAGAAGTATAATGCTGCAATCAGTGTCAGGAAAAAAATTGTATAAGAGTTATATTTAAAAATATACAATTACTCCAATTATATCACTAAAACTGCATTATCATTTCATTTTTGAAGGACACACCACAATCAGCTTAAAGGTAGACCACTTGTAAGTCATATGCATTTATTGTCAGAGTAATACTATATGAAGTGATTGGTCACATACACAGACTTTACTGTCAAAGCACTACAAAAATCTAGTCCTCATTTCCAATTAGAGTGAAAGGTTTGCAGGAGGGTACAAAAGAAGCCTACCATCTTCAGCTGAAGCAGAAGAAAATTGTAAAAACAATAAGAAAGCTGTGCTGTTTTTTGCGTTATATTTGTGGAGGCCTGTGTCACAGCAAAACACCAACTCTTCAAAACTGTACTCAAGAGAAGCAGACACGCCAGTGTTACTATTTAATTAAAAGAATTAACCAGTATTTTTTGTTATCTATTTTATCTTGTAAATGCATCTATTTCTACATGGCCCTCCTACATCTGACTTCTATGTTATAAGCAATATTAGAGTTTTATTTCCATCCTGTTACGCAAGAACTGGAAGTTAAAAAAAAAAATCACTTACGAAAACAGATCAAACCACTGCTGTTTTGTGACAGATTCCTGGCGTAACAGCTTCAGAACAATGGGGCGCATGAAATCCCATTTGTCTTCAAACTGAAGTGAACCTTTATTCTTTAAAGAAGAAACAAAAAGCATAATTTAAATGCAGATCAAGTAAAAATGAACCTCTAAGTCAGTTAGGACAGTTTGAGAGCTTCCACATTTTCTAATACTTCCTTTTACTTCAAGTTAAGGATTACTATAACCAGAAGCTAAATAGACAAATTAACACTCAATTTTGAGTAAATTTAACAAACAGTTAGTTAATTCTAAGAGTTATGAGGTATGACCTACTTCACAGAATAGATATAAAAGAACAGTTATAAAGTTTTCCAGCTCTGTAGGTTTCCTATTTAAGATTTTTACAAATAGTAATTTATAGTAAATTACACTTAATATGTATGTTTAATACCTAAAAATCTTAATTTTGTGATTTAAAATTACTTGTAAGAATTACAGGCCTCAAGGGATTATAGTTCAATAAATATTATGATCTCATCACAGATGTCTTACATTTCCTTCCATTTGAAGTGTCATATCTACAATATTCATGTTCAACTAAATTTTTCAAGGCAGCAACTGACTTTTCTGTAAAATGCCATGTACACCTACAAATTCTGTATTGTATTTGGAGTACACGATGGTCAAGCATTCCAGTATATTAGAATAGCCAGTTGTGAATGTTTCATATTTATGTTAATGATTCTAAGCTGTAAACTTTGTTCTATGTGCCACTTGAGATATGGCTGTTTGTTTCATAAAATTTAATAGGTGATTTTTAGAAAAAGCTATACAATCGATTGGCTTATTTAAGAAGTACAACCTGAACTCTAAATGCCTATAATGTTTCCTAATGTTCATTTTTAATTCCAACGCTCTCTAGAGGAAATATGCATTCAGATCATCCATGTGCATACGAACCCTTGCTTCCCCAGTGAATTAATACAGGGACGCACTTCTTCATGAAATGCAACTTTAACTCTAAAATTCCCCAATTTTCTAACTTTTAAAAAAAAGTTTAAAGTTATTGTAAGGCACATTTTAGGTAGTCTATGTAAAGTAGTTGTAGCTAACTGTAGACAAAAATTTAGTTAAATCTGATGTTATTGTGGTAGTGTTCAGAGGCCCCGTCAGAATTGGAACTCCATTGTGCTGGGCGCTATATAAACACATACAGAGAGAGCCCCAGCCCTAAAGAGCTTACACCACTTTCACCGTCAAAAATTCATATACATTGTATTTTCATAGCTTGGCAGTCACCCCTGTGTTCCTTGTAGACCCAAGTAGCCAGAGAAATGTAGATTTCCTGATAAGCTGCACATGACACTATTTGCAAAGCCATCTCTTTGTTTATCATGAAGTACATATACCAAGGCTAAAATGCAGAATGGTGTTTCTCTAAGAAATAAACCAGTGGTTCTCAAACTATGGGTTGGGACACCAAAGTTGGTCATGACCCTGTTTTAATGGGGTCACCAGGACTGGTGTTAGACTTGCTGGGGCACGGGGCTGAAGCTTCAGCCCTGGGCGGCGGGGATCAGGTTTCAGATTCAGCCCTAGCCTTGAGTAGAAGAGCTCAGATTACAGTCCCCTCGCCAAGTGCTAAAGTCCTTGGGCTTCGGCTTTGGCCCGCCCACCCGGGGAAACAAGAATTGGACTTCAGCCCTCCTGCCCAGGGCGGGGCTCGGGCTTCGGTCTCCCTTCCTGGGGTCACACAGTAATTTTTCTTGTCAGAGGGGGTTGCGGTGCAATGAAGTTTGAGAACCTCAGAACCAGACTATTCCCAAGATTAAAATGTTTAGTGGAAATGAAAGTTCTTTTGAGCTTCCAGCTCAAAAATTCTTTAGCAAACATTAAGATTGACTATTTACCATACTACATGTCCAAGCACATTCATCCTTTCCTAAAACATTTAATCTTTCCAGATATTGTAATGAACGTTTCTCCTCAGACTAGGTGTCCTTGCTGCATTGCAATCTCATTTGAAAAAAGGAGCATTTTGTTCCCATAGGATGGTTTCCTACCCTCACATTTAACAAACCATTGTCCTTTAGGCTTCTACAAGCTCACTCTTAAACTAAGCTGTCCAGGCAGCAAGCTTCTTATGGTATTTGTTTGGTTAATACTTTAAGACTACACACACTACCCTGGCAGCAGGGAAAGGGGAAGAGAACAAGGAAGTGGAGGAGCCTCTATACCAAAGGAACCTCCTTCCATCAGGGTGATTCTCCAGGGGCAGGCACATCAGCATGGCAGCCAGAATCTGCAAGCAGTGCAGTCCAAATGACCATATGGAGGATCTGGATTTTCAAAAGCATCTAAGTAATTTAGGAGCATAAGTCCCACTGAAAGTCAGTGGGACCCTGACCTCTTATACCACACGTGGGGCCTTTTAAAAATCCAACTCCTATATATGCACTGAACCCTACCAAAAATACAGACTAGAAAAAAAGATAAAATGATAAGGATATAAAAAAAAGGATATTTACTGTACATGTTGTAATCTTACCTGAGCACAGCCCCCAACTTTTTCCAGAAAAAAAATTCTATGGGACAGAAAACATTCTTTTAAGAATACAAACTTAGAGTCTGTAGCAAATTCTGTGGCCTGGGAATTGCTGAAGATATGGGTTCTTGGTTTAACTCTCTGATGTCCTAATATACCCACTTAAACAATGACCTGTGCTATCAACCTAATTCTTAGTCTATAATTATAACTTATGTAAATATTACCTACAAAATTCCACTAATAAAATTTTAACTCTTTGGAAAGAGTGATGCAGGCTTTGTAAGCTGGCCCAATTGACCAGTCAAATAATATCAACTGACTGCCTATTTGATCATGGTCAAATATTGTCAAGTAATCCAGCAAAAATGGCCTGATGTAGGCAGCAGCCTACTTTTTGACAGCATGGTTGTGCCATCTGTTAGCAAGTCTACTTAAATATCTTGATCATCCACTGTACTATATGTGAATGTATGCAGTGTTGTTGTAGCTGTGCTGGTCCCAGGGCATCAGTGAGACAAAGTGTGTGATCCAACAAAAGATATTACCTCACCCACCTTGTCTCTCCTATACTAATGTCATCTTTTGGAGAAAAAGGAGAATCAATGGAAAGTTGAGCTTCTTGACTGGCTGCAATCTTCTAGTATACGAACAAAGATATGCATACAGTATTTGTACTAGGCCATCAATGCTGTGACAACTGAGTGAATTTTGGCAATATTTTTGTGATTCTGTGTATGCCTTATTTTTCTTCTGTGCTTTGCTCTGAGTATAAAGACTCCTCCTTTTCTGCTCTGTTCCTCCTCCTGAGGCTGCTTAAGAATCCACTATATTTGCTGCAGAAAGGAGTCGCCGCCTCTCCACCTCACCCTCCATGTGATCTGGGAGTCTGCAAAGGTCCTGGGGAGGGGGGCAGCATGCCCAAAAATATTTTGATGGGCTGGAATTGCCTGGTATACCAGAAGTTAGAAATCAAACTGAGTGGTTACTGATGATTGAAATATGAGAGATACTTCATAATCCAGAGAGCATTCCAGAAGTAGTGAGACATTAATAACGACAAATTATACAGTCAAGAAAAGTCAAAATCATTTGCATGGAAAAACTGTTCACGCTAAGTAAGTTCTGTTCTTCTGAAAACGGACGCAGACAGACTGGAAAAACACGGTGAATTCTTGTGACATTTGTCGACTTATTGTCAAAACTAGATTATTACACTCAAAACAGAAAGAAAGGGAAAACCAGTCTGGATCAAAATTTGTTTTCTTCTTTGCGTTCTCCTCTAACTTCATCTTTGGCAATAACATCATGAAGCATGGAGTCTTTTGCTGAAGATAGTGATATGAACAACAATGAAAGTGAAGCTAAAATTCCATTTCTTCTAATAAGAATTTTATTACTCCATCTGCTTCAGCACTGAAAATTCCTTACTCCTGGAAAGCCTTCAGATGTCCATCAACTTGGGATCAAGAGATTTTTTTGCATGAAGTGTCCCATGACCAGAAACACAAACTTGACCATATGAATGCTAGAGGTATTTATGCCAGCAATACACCCACCATTTCATATAGTTTTAAATCCTTATATGCTAGAATTTTTTCACAAGCAGTATCCAGTTTACAAAGTATGGCTTGCAGAATGTCTTCTGAATGCCATAGTGGACCAAAAAGAAAAGAAAGAGTTGGCATTTTTACTGGTTAAGCTCCTCATCCATGATGGCTGGAGCACTAAATGCAATTGAGGGTGTTTTCAACTTCATAACTTCACAATCAGCATTTTACCTATTCCAATGCACAACTAAGCATCACCACACAGCCCAGTAGATTGCTGACCAGTTTAAAAACAACAAATTGAGTCCATGGAAGGTTATTTTGGTTGTGACTGACAATGACGCTAATATAAAAGCTGCTTGGGCTTTACTGATAAATGAGTATCCACATCTTTTATGTTACAGACATGCTAATGGAAAGCTGTATTACATGGGTTGTGATGGTCAATATCTGACAACTTCATCATGTCAGGAGAGAAAAAACAGACAAGTTTTTTGTTGTTTTTTTAAAAGCCAAAATACCAGCAATCATTTTTTAGCATTATTTAGTACAGCACTCAAACTACACTAAGTAAGCCATGTCCTACATATGGGGCATCTTCTATTAAATGTCTCAAAAATCTTCAGATACTAACAGCCTTCTAGCAATCAGTTGCTGTTCCAAAAGGGGTGGCTAGGTACTGATCCTGAGTAATCCACACTGACATTCTTGATGATGAGATCTTTTGGACGCAAAACTCAATCCATTCAGAATATAGAAAAATGATCGTTCTACACTGATGCCAAGAATAAGCTCCTAAAGGTTAAGAAACATTTGTGAGAATACTGAATAGTCCACTTACAAAGGCAGAAGAGAAAAAGATAAGACCCAAAATAATAGCATTGAAAAAAATCCCTCAGCGTAATGCTGCCTACCATCTTGATCCACACTCCCAGGACCAAGACCTTTCTGATGATGAATTTGATTCAGTTTGTGACCTTGTTGGGACTGTTGCAAATTGTAAAAGATCTCCAAGCAAACAAAATTCTGATGGAAGTAGCAAATTATAAAATAAGAAGCAGCTCGTTCAGTCGTAGAACAATATGGAGTACAATCCCAGCAGCTGAATCAAGACAGCTTGCTACTTCATCATGACTGAAAGGGTGGGGTCCATTTTGCTATAGTGGCAGAAATTCTTTTAACACTATATGTACTACTTCATGTATGGAAGAACGTTTTTTAATTTGAGGAAATCATCCATTCAAAATCCAGAAATAGACTGAAGACCTCTAGTGCTGAGAAGATGGTGACTGTGTATCACAATGTAAAATTAAAGAAGAAAATAGCAGATGAAGCGTTGACTCAATATTGATCAGATGAAAAGGAAGGAGGAGATACAGATGAATTTGATGACAACAAAGATATAGATGAAACAACTGAAATCAATAAAGAAGATAATGAAAAGTAAGATGAGTAATGAGTTGGCCTGTTGCCTACCTAGAATAAGTTGCATTTTTAATTTTTTTTATTGTTTATGTATTATTCATTTCTATTTAATTTTTTATTTTGTAACTGTCCAGTTTTCTTTCATTTTTTAGAAATTCATTGTGTTTCATATTTTTCTGAGTTAGAATAACTAGTTAAGTACCATACACACTCATTCATAAGCCAAATTTTTTTAGTAAAAAAGGGAAGCACCAGAGAAGGGAGTCAGCTTATGAATGGGTATAGAGAGGGAGAGGTGGGACACAGCCCCTCCCCACAATAGAGGAAGCAAGGAAAGGCAGCACAGCCAGCAGAGCTAGAAGGGAGGAGGCGAGGCCAGAATCTCCCTGGTTCTGGCCACACAGCTCCTCCTCAGCCGCTGGAGCACACTGCGGTGAGGCCAGAGACATCCTCCCCTGGCTCTCCCCAGATAAGATGGGAAGGGATGGGATAGGGAGAGTGTTGGGGTTCTGGGCTAGGGGTGGGGTCATGTGGGGGGTGGTCACTGGAGTTACTCCCCTGACCCCCAGCTTCTCCCCCCCAAAAAAATTTCCCCACCAATTGCTGTCCCGGCCCCTCAGGGTAAGCAGTTGGCCCACTGGGACACTTTGTTTACTTAGGTTTACCCTCGTGACTGCGGACACTCGAAGGTAAACAAACCATCTTGGCCTACCAGCAGCTTATCCTAATGGCCCAGGAGCCAAAGTTTGCTGACCCATGAATTATACGGTCAGCTTATGAATGGGTCATAAAAATTTTCCATTTTTAGTTATCCATCTTGGGGGGAGGTCGCCTTATAAATGAATCGGCTTATGATTGTGTATATATGGTAACTTCTTTTTGTAATTAGGCATAAGTATATCTAAGACTAAGAGCATAGGAGACCTTTTTATTACTGTTCTAATAAATTAGCCCTTTAAAATATTTCACAGTTTTTGACATCACTCAAACATGCGTCAAATTATTGTAAGATCAACTGACCGATTGTTTTTGGACTGATCAAATGTTTCACCCTAGTCTGAAGTAGGGACAACTCTCTTCTTGAATTCCACAAAGTATTTTTGAAAATCATGAACCGCATGGTTCTTCCTACTTCAGTTCAGTTTTCTTAAGTCTGTTGGGCAATCACTGGTAGCCTGCTTAAATATTTTCTTGTTCCCATGGCAAGATTTCAACTTCTGTTAGCATTTCTGGTCCCGATCAACTGCTCTCACAGCAAGATAACAGACTTGACAGACTAATTGTTTAAAAGAGTAGGATGCGCCATCATAAACTTGTGTTTGCACTTAGAACTTCCTGAAAAGATTTGGTTCTGGGCTGAAACTTTACAAGTATGGTATTTGTAAGTGGAGAAAACCCTGTTCAGCCATTAGGATTAAGAGAGGACTAGGAATACACTTTTTGGTTTGTTTGTTTTTTTTTAAAGCAGGAGAAAACAACTGTTCAGATTTGTTTGAAAATACAAAACAAATGCAGCTGAACTTTAAAATCTCATGTTCTGCACCTGGCTGAATAAGAACAGTCTCTTTTGCTAAGTGTGATAAAATATAGCTAGGACCTGAGCATGTTACACTTATTTATCTGATTTACAATGATTATCTTGTAAGTTTTAAGCATATATAAAATACAATTCAGTTTTAAATGGAACATACAATTAGAATGAACACATCAACAAAAAGGGCTCTCTGCCCAAAGCATCTCCCTACACTCCCACTTCAGAAAAAAACTTAATGAATAAAATCAACATTGAACTATGTCCTCAAAGCCTGGCACAACAAGGCAAGGCAATTCTAGATACAATGGTCCTCCACAGCCTCCCTATCACCAATCCTCAGCTGTTACATCTGAGGAAAGTTAGCAAAAGGGCCAGAATAGATCTTAACGGCCATGCTGGTTCATAGGAAAGGAGATTAAATCAACACCAAACATATAGCAAAAATGAGAGCCCTACTTTCTAGAGACATGGCTACAGAGGCGCAGCTCCACTGATGCAGGTGTGCTGCTGTAACACTGCTAGTGCAGATGCTTTAAGTCTATGGGAGAGCTCCCATTGACTTAATTACTCCAGCCCCTGGGAGTGGCAGTAGCTACGTCAGTGGGAGAAGTGCTGATCACACCAGCACTTGAATTGGCATAATTTACATTGCTTGGGCGGGAGTAGTTTATTCACACCCAAGCAACACAATTTATACCAAGGTAAGCTGTAGTGTGTACATAGTGGTTTTAAATATAAGGAATATATTGCCTAGGCTAAGAAGCAAATAATAAGTACTGGATGAACTTTTCAAGCAGTTGTCAAACATAGATCCACGTAAACTGCATCCACACTACAGAGAAACAACTGCAGTTGCAATCCAATAGGAAAAAGAGACTCCTACCTGGAAGCACAGCTCAGCACAGCACAGTATCTTGCAGAGAAGCCTAGCATTGTCTTCCATTCCCAACTGCTAGAAAGTAGGGCAGGAGACAAGGAGAAGCACTGGGCTTCCAGCCAAAGCTATGGCTCTGAACCCTGCTTTTGAGTACTTGAGTCTCATAGCCCTTAACCAGGGCTCCCCAAATTCTGTGATGAAATGGAATTTACTCCACAAATGGCAGAATGGCACTCCAGGCTTTCATTTAAAATAAGTATTTCCAGTTCTCAGTGTTGTGGAAAAAAAAACACATGAAATGTGACCCGAAGACTGCAGTATTGTCCGCCTCAATCTACAGACAGCCTGAAACAGTAACTCCGAGAGTTATGAACTACCCCATATTCATTCACTGAGGTAGAAAATAATAATGTAACAACCACTTTTTTAAAAAAAAAAGTCTCTAATGTTAATTTCAGGAGAAACAGCTGCATTGTAGAAATCTGGCTAAGTGTTAATAAAGAAGTCTGCAAAAGAAATTGTGAATAATGCAAATGATAAAGAAATTTATTTAAATATAAAGGATGGCTATTTCATTGATTATATCATTTGTTGTCACGTATATATTGAATACTTTTTTCTTTTTTTTAATTTATAGAAAGCTATTGCAGAACTTCCAATCACCCTAGCAGTACAGAATGCCAGGACCTTGCTGAAGGCTTAGATTCATTCTGCTGCAGAGTACATACAGCTGACATGGCCCTTTACCTTCAGGTATCGGATACATTTCATGTCCTCCCATTACACACAAAACACACCACAATGATACTGAAAAGGAAGGGGAAAAAACCTTACCCTCCACGCTACCATTTCCTGCCTACTGCAAAAAGCCAGGGAGTCCTTCTCACTCTTCCTCTTCACCAGCCCTCGGTCTTCCATATCTTCACTAGTCACAAATTTCCAGAGCAAAAGAATGATGTTTACAAAAATGTGTTGAGTTTCATTGCCATTTAAGAGCCCAATTCTGTACTCCAAAGGCAAACAGAACTACAATTGGAGAGAATTAAGGGTTTTGCCTGAGGAATGCGGCAGTAGACCTATGGTTCTGAGCACTAGTAAACCCGATGAGACTTTTGTAATTTTCATTGCTGGCTCTGAGGAAAGACACTATCAATATAACACAATTCTTTGCTGCAGAGAGTGTATGGGTACAGAAGCAGACACTCCCTTCTGCTCCCTCTTTCCTGCTCCTTGTAATCGAAGACTGAAACCTTGAGGCTGCTCCCTGTCCCCCTCAAGATAAGCCTTGGAAAAGCCACTTGCCAGTGGTGAGCACAGTATGTTCCTTGGTGATTAGGTCACTAAGCCAACAATTTCTGACAGATGTAAGCTTATATTTATATAAAGTTTCTAGCCTTCACAGTTGTATAAATAATCTTCCAAATCTGAATCCATCCAGTACGGGCTACTGAATCAGCAGACTGACAGTTCCAATGCCTTTACTGCAGAACCCAGATTTCACAAGCATTACCAAAGTGAAAATGTCAAGGCTAGCTATTTTTACTCCTACTATCCAGAATATACAGCTGTGAAACTAATAATCATGTCAATTTTATTCTAAATACTGCTTGGGAAAGCTCTGAACAGCAGCCAAGACAAGTGCTGGGCTACCTGAGAAAAAGAGTTCACCAACCCAAAAAATCTGGTCTTGTCTACATAGGAAAGTTTTATCAGTTTATGTTTTTCCAATATAACTATACTAAAATATGCACCCACAGCACTTTGTTGATGCCCATTTAGACTGCCTCCCATGTTAATTAGTGTCCAGACAGTTCTGTGCTTTTTCAAAGTAACCGCACAGCATTCTGAACAGATTTTCCCATGGTGCAATGTTCTACCACTAGCCTATGCATTCTGGGTTTTTTCCTGCACTGCATTGTGGGATTCCTACCAGAACCAACTGGAATTCTGGGATTTGGGAGTCACGTTCACAGAGGAATACACCCTTTCAAAGAGGGAGGGTTTGTGTACACTATAGATTCTATAATGGCACACCTCTGCTGCTGTAGTGTAGATGCTACACAGATGGAAAAGGTTTTTCCATAACCTTAGTTAATCCACTGCCACATGAGGCAGTAGCTAGGTTAAAGGAAGAATTCTTCCTTTGGCCTAGCAGCGTCTATATCAGGACTTTGGTCAGCTTAACGTCTCTCACAGGGGTGAATTTTTTACACCCCAACCTAAGTTGACCTAAATTTTAGGTATAGACATGACAGGAGAAGTTAATTCTGGTTGTTTCCTCACTTAAACAGCATTACTTCCATCTAACATGCAAGTATCTGCAGACAAATTTTATTTGATTTCATATCATAGTATGAGGAATGGCTAATGACATTACTATGCAGGTCCAACAAGATGATGACAGAGCTGAGCATCCAGCATGCTCATGGAAATGCAGCCTAAACTGACATCACCTCAGCAGCTTGACACAAAACAAGGACAGATGACAAAATAAAATCCTACAAGTCCACCTATGAGAGAGATCTCCACATGGATGATCCATCACACGATACTATCCTCTGGTTCTTCTCAAAAAGAAAAAGAACCAAGCCACTCAAGTGCTACTCTGGCTATCCCTGCCAGGTTCCACAGTTGACACAATCAACTGTGGTCAATGACAGGACCAAAAGCAGTGATGGACCTAAATTAGCAGAGAGATTTGATCTCTGTTGATCACCAGAAGAAAATGATAGACCAACAAGCCCAGCATAGTCTCCATACCATACCTAGGGCTAAGACTGAAGAGGGTAAAAAAAAGTTCACATGTGCCAGAATGGCAGTATCACAATCTCCTCAGTAATCTTCCCCACTTTCCAGCTCCCCAAAAACATTAGAGACACAGCAAGACTGTTAGCACTGAGAGATTATTTCTTGTGTAAGGGCCTAAGAATAATTTATTTGAGAGATGCTCACCTTGCCTTCCCAGAGGGACCATATATTAACACCTTCTCCCCCAATAAGTTGCTATAATTGTCAAAGTTTTGGACATGTGGCAGATATTTGTAAGGGAACAATAAGGTGTAATAAATGTGGAGGAAATCACTCCTATGAGAATGGTGTAGAAGGGACAGAACCTAAATGCAGCAATCACAGGGGGAAAGCACAGTGCAGAATATAAAGGATGTGCAGTAGCAGAACAAGCCAGTGAAATACATTTAGAATTATTTTAATTTTTGGTGTGTCATAAGCAGAGGCTACCAAAAGGTACTCGCTGCAGAAAATAGGAAGAAAAATATTCAAAGAATTGACGGGCTGCAGAACACATCTCTGGTCAGGGAGGAGAATATGGAAAGGAATGGGAGATGATGTACTGCTTGTAAGTAAAGAGCAGTTTACAGTGTTCAATATAAAAATAATTAACTGAATCTTGCAGACAGGAAAAAACCCTGAAACGATTAAAATCATAGCAAAATCAGGAGAAAAATATCTAAAGATAGACAACCTCTCAATAGACCGCATTCACATGATTTTAAATTAAGGCAATAAAACATCTTAAATAACATGGTCTTAATGCTCCTTGGCTGGAACGTGCATAATTTAACAATGCAGTTAAGAAAGTCATCTTTGAATTGGGGAAAAAAAGCCTAATGTAATGTGTGTGCAGGAAACACGGATAATAAGTAAACCTATGTTCAATCTACCAGGATTTGATATGTGAATTGTCACTTACAACCCCACAATGGAACCCATATAGGGCATCAAACAACTACAACTCATACTCGATGAGGACCACATCCTGAACGAAATCTTTCCTGAATCTCCTCTTCTGGCCTTCAAACAACTCCCCAACCTCATCATCAGAAGCAGGCTCCCCACAGACCAGGATCCAGCAACTCAAAGCAGAACCAGACGACATATCTGCATAACTGTCCTACACATACCTATCACAAAACGTGGTGTTCCTCATCCAGTGCACTAAATGCCCCAACAACAACTACACGAGTGAAACGAGACAATCACTATGCTCTTGGATGAACTTATAAAAAAAAATAATGAACAAAAACACCATATCACCTATGGGTGAAAGCTTTTCACTGAACTGATCATTCTATATCTGACCTCAGTCCTCATCCTTAAGGCTCTGTATGTGTCACAGAGGTCACGGATCCCGTGACTTTCTGTGACCTCCATGACTTCCGCAGCAGCCAATGCCGCCGGCCTAGGAGCTGCCTGAGCAGCTCGGGCGGCCCCTGGGTCAGTCGCACTGGCTGCTGCTGGGGCAGTCTCAGGGGCCCCCCGCCCCAAGCAGCAGGAGTTTAGGGGGGGCACCCTCAGGACCACTGCTTACTGGGGGGAGGGGGAGCTGCTCTCCCTCAGCTCCTCCACTGCCGGCAGCCAGGCACCACCCCAGCAGCTCCCATTGGCCGTAGTTCCCAGACAATGGGAGCTGCAGAACTAGGGCTTGGGGAAGCGCGTGGAGCTAGGACTGCCGCTTCCCAGGAGTTGGGTAAGGAGCCTGCGCCAGCCCAACCCCACACCCCTAGTGCTTCCTCAACTCTTTCCCCCCCTACCAATTTTAGTCAGGGGTATTTTTAGTAAAGGCAGACAGGTTATGGCCCGTGAATCTTTGTTTACTGCCTGTGACTTGTCCATGACTTTTACTAAAAGTAACTGACTAAAATGTAGCCTTACTCATCCTCAAAGGAAACCTGCACAACTCCTTCAAAAGATGAGCCTGGAAGCTTAAATTCATAACTTTGGTAGATATTAAAAATCACGTACTGAATAGAAACACTGGCTTTACGGCTTATTACAACTATCTATAACCCACTAATCCCCTCTCCAGCCCCCAGCCTTTCCACCTCCTGATGACTGGAGAGGTGTTAATGCGCCACTTCACCTTGAATAGTCTCTTGAAATATGTGCTATCTACTTATGTTAAACAATCAGTTCCACCTTGTATTTAGCTGTGACACAGAGTACATTTTCCAGACCTGAAAGAGAGCTCTGTGTAGCTCAAAAGCTTGCCTCTCTCACCAACAGAAGTTAGTCCAATAAAATATTACCTCACCCACCTTGTCTTTCATATTCTGAAACCAACAGGGATACAACACTAGATACAAATATATGGACTAAGGATAGAAGACTTAAAAGTAGCCATGGAAAAGACAAAAATAAGTCACACTAGAGAATTTCAAGTGGGGATATGATTAGAGATTTAAATTCTCACTTGCAAAAAACTAAGGGAATGTTTTTAAGCAGGAAGAAAATTAGGGAAGACAGGGACTTCTTTATGGTGAAAAAATTCAGATAGTTCAAAAGTTTATGGTCCCAGGAGTAGTGTTTAATAATCAATCAACTTGTAAAGGTCACATATAAGGTGTAAAAGTAGAATGAACTTACTTTAAAGTGTTGTTGGAAGCAAATGGGGTGAGATAAGAAGGTATTAGTGATATATAGAGCATTCTTGAGACCAGTTTTTGACCACAGATAGCAAGCTTTTGGTTCAGCAACCAATAAAAATAAATAAATAAAAGCAGCCCCTGTGCTGCTGTAAGCTCTCTGGACAGCCACTCTAAGCCAGGATGGAAAGTTCTCCCATCAGATTAATTACTCCAACCCCTGTGAGTGGCAGTAGCTGTGCCAGTGGGAGAACTTCTCCTTCAGACACAGCACTGTCCACACCCACCTTTAGGTCGGCATAAGTTATGTTGCTCAGCAGGGTGGCTAATTCACATCTCTCAGAGACTTAACTTATGTCGGCATAAGCTGAATTGTAGCTATAGCCTAAAGGCATGTCTACACTTACCAGGGATCAATGCCACAGCAAGCAATGCACCAGGGGATCGATTTAGTGGGTCCAGTGAAGACTCGCTAAATCGACTGCAGATCACTCTCCCATCGACTCCGGTACTCCACCAGAACAAGAAGCATAAAGTAAGTTAACGGGAAAGTGACTCCCATCAACTCAGAGTGGTGTAGACACTGCAGTAAGTCGACCTAAGCTGTGTCAACTCCAGCTATGTTATTCACGTAGCTGGAGTTGCTTAACTTAGGTGGACTTACCCCCATAGTGTAGACAAGACCTTAGAAACTTGGAACTGCGCCAGGCCTATGTTCTGCAACTGGCATATACACAATGATAAGGACACCAGTATGTGCACTACAAATGACAACTATAGAAGCACCTATACATTTACGGATGAAAGTATTAGATCTAAACCTTTGGGAAAAGGTAAAAGGGAATAATGAAAATAGAAGTACACAACAAATTTAATAGGATTGCTGAAAGCTTAGATGCGCACATTATAAGCATCAAAAACGGGTAAAGGAGATACGTAAAATGAAAAAAATGAGAGAACTAAAAGTTTTTACTCATGAGAAATCAAATTACAACTGGGCCGTTATTTTTCCCCATTTGTGATTTTGGAATTCTACTGGTTTTACAAAAAGTATTATTCTGTTTTTTCCAATTTTCACTCTATTTGTGTACCATTCAAATATATAAAAAATAATTTGTTTTATTAGGAAAATTCAATACACTGAATCAGCTATGTGTATTACAATAACACATTATCATCTGTGTATATATGCAAAACTGCCTGTTGAAGTAAGGCTATGTATTAGTCTAGAAGATTCACGCAATAAACAGACGTGCACATCTGAAGCATGTGTACATCTGAACCTACTGATAAATCTCACGTCCACCACATTCATATTTAAAGATTTGACACACTAAAATGGAAAGAAAACAAAAGCCTGTATCAGAATACGTTTCAGAACACAAGGAAGTATTTGAAAGTTAAAAAAAACAAAATAGGAGAAATGGCTGAAGATGAATGTATGCGCTGCAAATGGTGTGGCCCAATTATTAAATGTAAATATTAACAGGCTAATAGTTCTAAGACTACAACAGTAAACTGTTTATTCATATTAGAAGATTTATTTGTGGATTAGAGATGTATTTTTCTCAAACTCAGAGGTGGTATGTTTTGAGTTCTGTTTTAGTTCTGCAGCAAACCACATTGATGAACTGAATTCAAAGAGTTAATGACTAATTTTTTCCCGTCTTTCCATCCAACGAAATACAACCTTGATATTTACCCAGAAAAATTATTAAATATTTTTGCACTGTTTTTCATTTGTTTTTGTTGTGGTTGTAATAAACACTGATAAATTCCCAGGAAAAAATTAAATAAAAATAAAAATTGAAAACAAAGGGCCCTATTTATTTGTCAGTTTTTTCCACCCTGGTGATTGTGCTACCACAAAAAGCATTCATCTGATCCAAATCTACGCAATCTTATACACAAGGTAGAGAAAAAAGGTAAATTTAAAAACTAATTAAAACTTTCACTGTGATACATTTAAGGAATCTTGCTAATGAAATTTTGACTTTCCTTTCCTCCCAGTATTCACATACTACATTAAAATACAATAATTGCATTTCAACAATACTAATATCCACTGTCTGAAGAAGCACTGAATACCAGACATAACATGTACCAATTTTAGACTCTCTCTTCACTACATATTTCCTACACATTGCTCTATGAACAAGTTTCTTTTTTCTTAAGAAAATCCTATGCCCTTTAAATTGTTATAATAAGAAAGAATAAATGAGTAGAGACTGATGCAAGAAGAAGTATTTTTCCAGTGGAAGTTAAACTATAGTACAGTGTAGACAAGGTTCACACAGCATCAGAATGAGAATAAATACTTGTATTTTGTTTGTAAAGTTAGTCAGCTTTGTTACTCTGACAAAAAGAAACTGAAAAACAAACATTTTTATCAATAAATCTGGGTAATCAATTTCACTGTAGACAACTCGATCAGAAAAATTTCCATTGATAACTGAAATTTACAAATATATAAGATTAGAAAAATGCTACTTGAGAGCCTATTAGAGTTTGATACAAATATATTTACCTTTGTATATTTTGATATTTGATGCTGACAACTTGTGTTTAAAACTGTTCAGAGCTTTACGTTTTTGAATCTCAGTATCTACAGTCATTAAATAATTCTCTAACCATGGCCCATACTTCCCATAATTGTGAAAATTTATATAAATATTAATAGCTTAAAATTATCCTTTGACATTAAAAAAACAAACTCTGCCAAGTCTATGTATAACACACAACATTGTATTTTGTACTAAATACATACAGATAATATCTGAACAATCCTTACAGTTGTAATTATCTACCAAAATAACTTCTATTTCTTCAAAAATAAATTCTGCTCTAGGATGGGGATTCTGACACCACCATATATTCACTTCCCTCTCTGCACAAACTTTCACCACTTTTTCCCCCCCAAGAGAAAGTTGACAAAAATACTATATGATCTTCACCCTCTTTTCAGCTTGTCTTTCCTTCCCTTCTTACAACTCTCATCTCCTTCTCCCGTCAAAGACACAATTTTCTCCTCTGCTCTCCACCTCTAACCTCATCCTACTTGCCTAAGTGACCCCAGCACATCAAGTGATCCAATTCCTTTGTGCCCACTCTCATGCCCTCCTTTACTCTTCTGCTGTCCCTGCTCTAGTCTCTGCCACCCTAAAAAACACACACACCCTTGACCCCACATGCCTCTCCAGCTACTACCCCGTCTCCCTTTTATCTCTAAGCTCATAGAGTGCGCTGTCTACATTCACTGTGTGGAGTTCCTTTCCTCCAATTCCATCATAGCCCTTTTTAATCTGGCCTCTGGCCAGGATATGCGGTTAAGGTTGCCCATGCAGTCTGAACTCTCCTCTTTCAGTAATGCCCCAGTACATCTTGTTAACACAAACAAAAATGTATGATTAAGTGTTTTCAGAGCTCTAGCTACACCTTTGAAAATATAAATTTCCATAATTTTGGGCCCATTTCTACAAGTCTTGAACTTAACTGGACTGCTCACATGAGTAAAGATCACTCAAGAGACATGTGAAAGATTGGGCTCCTTGGAATGGAGGCCTGATATTCTTGTTTGTCTATAAAGTACTATGCACATCTTTGTATTATTATTACAAACACTATAAACTAGCCAATGTTGTTAATCAAACAAGCAATAGTTCTGAATCACAAAAACGGTGATCTGTATGAGAAGACCCAAAGGAAAATAAAACTGTCATGCATCTTGGGGAGGGCGGGGGGGGGGGGGAGAGGCAACGACACATACCTTTACTTTGCCAACTCCACAGTTCCTGAAATATACTTCACTTCCTTTCACAACCAATTCACTCTCACTCATCGGATTCCATTTAACACTATTAAAGGACAAAAAGGAATGTTTGCACACAGGGCCGGCGCTTCCATTTAGGCGACCTGGGCACCAGGATTTGGGGGGCAGCAATTCGGTGGCAGGGGATCCTTCCGCGCTCCGGATCTTCAGTGGCAATTCTACAGCGGGTCCTTCACTCACTCTGGGACCTGCCGCCGAAGTGCTCTGAAGACCGGGAGCGCAGAAGAACCCCCCCGCTGCAGAACTGCCGCCAACGACAGGGGGCATGGAAGGACCCCCGCCTAGGGCGCCAAAAACCCTGGCGCCACTCCTGGGGCGCCCTCACCTCGGTCCCCGCGTCCGGCTGCTTGGGGAGCATGTGGTGCGGACCCTGTGGCTGAAGCTGGAGCGCTGTGCGGCCAGCCCCGAGGTGCAGCCCGTTGCGGGGCTTCCAGGAGGGCGCCGCGGGGCAGCTGCTGCTGGTGACGCTGAGCCTGGCGGGGCAGCTGGCGCTCAGCATCGAGCTCCCCACCGGCCGCGGCAAGGCGCTGTTCTTCCTGAGCAGGGGGCCTGGGACGCTGAGTGCCCCGCCCGGCCCCAGGGAGCTGCTCTACGGGGACCTGCCTGCCTCCTCCCTGGAGCACTTCGCCGCCCTGAAGGAGGAGGTAAGGGGGCCGCATGCGGGGAGCCCCAGCGTGGGGGTGGTTGGATGGAAGCCCAGGAGCAGCCCCTTCCCCTCCGCGGTTCTGGGTCCTGGCGGCTGGCAGGGACCTACCCCCGCGGCTGCCCCCCTTCTGACCCGGCTCCCAGTCTCTAGCAGCCCAGGGAGCCAACGAGGTGCCCAGCCTCGCCATGCCAGTGCCCCAGGTCCCTAGGCGGGCCTGGCACCAGTAGGGAACCTCTCTGGTTCCCACCTTAGTTCAGAGATCTGTGACCCATCCCCACCCTCGAGGCTCTCTCCCCTCAGCCTGGCTGAGCCAAAGGTGGAGGCTGAGGAGCTGTAGCCTGGCCAAGCAGTGGAGTTTTTTAGCTCAGAGAGCAGCAGCTCATGCATGGGGAAGCAGAGATTTCAGGGTCAGTCCCTGCTGTGGTGACTCACCCAGGGGTATCCCCAGGGACACAGGTTACAGCGGTAAAAAACGAGTTGCTAAGGGGTTGTGTGCAATGTTAAGGTAACATCAAGGAGGAGAACAAGTTGCTAAGGGACAACAATGCAAAACTGGAACACACACAACACACTGTAACACAATGTATCTCGGTACATCAGCCCCACACATCCCTGTTCCCAGATACCATCCATTCTCAGAGAAAAGCTGCTCTACTTATCTACACTCACAGGCCACCCAGATACCCTTAACTCTGCCATCTGTAAGCCCCAGGCTAGCCCAGCAGGGAAGTGTTTACAAAATCAAAACACATCTGTAGACAGGGCATGTTTAATGCCAGCGTTCCTATGGGATTAATCTGTGTTTCTGATGGTTAGCTTGAATCTGGATTATTTCCATTTAGGACTTGTCAAGAATCACAACTATATGTCCTTTTTGTTTGTAATCTTAATATTGTGAACTAGAATATGTTACCAGTATTGTTCCCAATACAGGTGTTACCTAAATAAATTTTTGTAAACAAACATTTATTTTGAATGTGTTCAATATGAATTTAAGATGGGAAATCTGTGCAATGATAAGAGTATATGTGGAAGTAGGTGTAAATGTGGCAGTATTTTGGAGTTGACATTGTTATATTAAGACATTGAACCTTCATCTCCCAGTTGTAGGCTACCAACCAAGTTATTTTGATTTTGTGGGGTAGCATATTTGTTTATGTGGAGCAATATTACATCTCAGGGCTTGTCTACATCAGAAAGTTGCAGCGCTGGTGAGGGAGTTACAGCGCTGCAACTTAGGAGGTGTACACATCTGCAGGGCACCACCAGCGCTGCAACTCCCTGTTTGCAGCGCTGGCCGTACTCCCGTTTTGTCTCGGGTGTAGAGGATCCAGCGCTGGTGATCCAGCGCTGGTAATCAAGTATAGTCACTTACCAGCGCTTTTCTTGACCTCCGTGGAATAAGCAGGTAACCCAGCATACCTGAGGAAGCCTCTGGTAATCAAGCTGGTCTCCTTCCCCGGTTTGCTCTCGCGTTCCCCGAACCCCGAGCAAGCAGGTCTCCTTCCCTGAGGTTTGCTGGGTGGTTCCGGGAAGGCGAGAGCAAACCGGGGAAGGAGACCAGCTTCGCCGCGGTTTGCTCTCGCGTTCCGCGAACCACCCTGCAAACTGCAGGGAAGGAGACCTGCTTGCTCGGGGGTTCGGCGAACGCGAGAGCAAACCGGGGAAGGAGACCAGCTTCGCCGCGGTTTGCTCTCGCGTTCCCCGAACAAGCAGGTCTCCTTCCCTGCGGTTTGCAGGGGGGTTCGCGGAACGCGAGAGCAAACCGCGGCGAAGCTGGTCTCCTTTCCCGGTTTGCTCTCGCGTTCCCCGAACCCCGAGCAAGCAGGTCTCCTTCCCTGCGGTTTGCAGGGGGGTTCGCGGAACGCGAGAGCAAACCGCAGGGAAGCTGGTCTCCTTCCCCGGTTTGCTCTCGCGTTCCCCGAACCCGAGCAAGCAGGTCTCCTTCCCTGCGGTTTGCAGGGTGGTTCGCGGAACGCGAGAGCAAACCGCGGCGAAGCTGGTCTCCTTCCCCGGTTTGCTCTCGCCTTCCCCAAAACCCCTTGAAGCCGCCCAACAGCGCTGCAGTGTGGCCACATCTAACACCACTTGCAGCGCTGGTTGCTGTAAGTGTGGCCACTCTGCAGCGCTGGCCCTATACAGCTGTACTAATACAGCTGTAACAACCAGCGCTGCAAAATTTTAGATGTAGACATGGCCTCAATCTTTTTGATGGGTTCTGCAATTTGGTAAGTCATAACTGCACAGATTGCAGTGTTTGTGTGCTGTGACTTTGTTTGTAAATGGTGACAGGTAGTATATGAGAGGACTTGTAAGCTCCAGCTGTTATGTATAATATTTTGGGGTGTAATGAATAGTTTTAGATTGATGTCACTGGGGCTCCTTTGGTCATGTGTCCTGAGCAGGGTGCATGTACTGATCTCTACTATACATATTTCTTTATGTAGCTTTTTGTTCAGGAAATGTAAGCATTGTTTCATGGCATTCCACGGAGGGTAGAGTTAAGGGTCTGACTGGTGACAATAGCTGAGTAGGACTGGTTGGCTGAGGGAATGGGCAGTGTGTGAGTGAGAGAGAAGAGGAGGATGTAGGTGAATGGTTTTGTGCTGTGTTTCCTAGCATTGTGCATTTGGGTTTTGCGTCGCTGTCTCTCAGCCACCTGAACTGTTTTTACAAAGTGTCTTTTGTGTTTGAATTTCCTGGTTTTCCTGAAAAGAGAGAGAGGCAGGCTCAAAAGGACTCAACCAAGGAGGCTCCTTCTCCTCCCCTGTGCAGTCGCTTTGCACCTGCCGTGTGTGCAGAGTAGGGTGAAGCTGGGCTGGCACCAAGGGGCTGCATGGCTCCCCCGGGTGAACTGCACCAGGGGCTCAGTGCCAACCCCCTAGATTCTTCTGGCACAGGGGATGTTTCGGGACAGATCAAGGGCAGGAAGAGACAGGCCTGCACTCTAGGGATCCCCTGGTGCAGTGATGTCTACAGGGACTATGGCAGTGGGAGGTAGGGAGGGCAAGCTAAGGCTGTCCGCAGGCTGCTCTGACCTGCTACTGTGGCCTCTCTGTCCCCTGCCTGCGCCAGCATCACATCAGGGAGGTGCAAAGCCTCCCCTCTCAGTCCCTGCACTGACTCAGGAACCCAACCTGCTATAGAAAATCCACACACAGGTTGATCATTCACGATGCTTCTCTGATGTGAAGAAACTACACTATTGGGCTGAATCAGCCACTCACACTGGGGACAGGAGCAGGCCCTTCCACCCAGGGTGAGGCAGGCCATGCAGATGAGCCCACAGCTCTGTGGTGATGCCTCCTATGGGAACGCCTCTGCTTGTGTCACGTGTGCTGCTCTTTGGCAGAGGGACTGAGCTGGGCCTGAGGGCAGTGCAGGCAGGGCCGGTGCAACCATTTAGGCGAGGCGCTGGGATTGGGGGGGGCGCCATTTTCCTTCAGCAGCGACCGTGGCGGCTGGATCTTTGCCCACCCCGGTCGCCGCCGGCATTTAGGCAGAGGGAGCTGGGGCAGGGGAGCATGAGGAGGGCCGCCTGCAGCAAGGAGGGGGGAAGCACACAGGGGAATTCCCCGCCCCAGCTCATCCCTGCCCCGCCTCCTCCCCAAACACACCATAGCTGCTTCACTTCTCCCGCCTCCCAGGCTTTCGGCACCTAAGCTGATTGGCAGCGCAAGCCTGGGAGGCGGGAGAAGTGAAGCAGTCACAGCATGCTCGGGGTGCTCGTGCGCGGAGCAGGGGTGAGCTGGGGCGGAGGTGCCTCAGAACGGAGGGTGGGGAGCTGCCGCGGGGGGAGGAGGGGCGCTTAGGGCCAGGGGGCACAAGGTGGAAGTTTCGCCTAGGGCACGAAACATCCTTGCACTGGCCCTGTTTGCACAGGCAACTTTCACTTGCATTTCCTGCTTCTCAGAAGTTTGAGTTTTCCTCGACTCAACACTCTGCAACAGGACAACACACTACCAAGCAACTGTAACTCTACCTTCATGTAGTGGGGTTTTTTTGTTTTTGTTTTTTAAACACTGAATAGTAGCCTCTTTGAAGCAAGGCTGCCTCTTATTGCATGTTGTATAACGTCAGGCACAATGGGGCCCAGATTTCAGTTGGGGTTTAGGCACTACTATAATACAATAAAGGAGAAAAGGCACTTTATACTGAGAGCACACCCACCTATCTCAATTATTTTTGTAGATAGCACTACAGTTCCCTCACACTTCTTACTTCATTTTCCTTAACTGAAATGTTACATGCAGTGTTGTTGTAGCCACGCTGGTCCCAGGATATGAGAGAGACAAGGAAACTTATATTTGTAACTACTGAATACCAAAAAACAAGGATTTAAAAGAGAGACTGATTTCATGGCCCATTACAACAACTTGCTACTAGGGTTATCAAGCAATTAAAAAATTGTGATGAATCACACTGTTAACAATAAAAAAATATATTTTTTATATATTTTTGGATGTTTACTACATTTTCAAATATACTAATTTTAATTACAACAGAATACAAAGTGTACAGTGATCACATTTATGTTTATTACAAATATTTGCACTGTAAAAAAGAGAATTGTATTCTTCAATTCACTTCATACAAGTACTGTAGTGCAATCTCTTGATCATGAAAGTTGAACTTACAAATGTAGAATTATGCACAAAAAAAGGGCATTCAAAAATAAAACCATGTAAAACTTTAGAGCCTACAAGTCCACTCAGTCCTACTTCTTGTTCAGCCAGTCGCACAGACAAACAAGTTTTGTTTAAATTTGCAGGAGATGCTGCTGCTCGCTTCTTGTTCACAGTGTTGCCTGAAAGTGAGAACAGGCGTTCCCTTGGCACTGTTGTTGCCAGCATCACAAGATATTTACATGCCAGATGTGCTAAAGATTCATATGCCCATTCCTGCTTCAACCACCATTCCAGAGGACATGCTTCCATGCTGATGATGGGTTCTGCTTGATAAAGATCCAAAGCAGTGCAGACTGACGCATGTTATTTTCATCATCTGAGTCAGATGCCACCAACAGAGGGTTGAAATTTTCTTTTTTGGTGATTTGGGCTCTATAGTTTCCGCATCAGAGTGTGGCTCTTTTAAGACTTCTGAAAGCGTGTTCCACTCCTCATCCCTCTCAGATTTTGGATGGCACTTCAGAGTCTTAAACTTTGGGTTGAGTGCTGTAGCTATTTTTAGAAATCTCACATCACTACCTTCTTTGTGTTTTGTCAAATCTGCTGTGAAAGTGTTCTTAAAATGAACATGTGCTGAGTCACCATCTGACCCTGCTATAACATGAAATATAGGCAGAATGTCGGTAAAACAGAGCAGGAGACATACAATTCTCACCCCAAGGAGTACAGTCACAAATTTAATTGACTTTTTTTTTTTTTTTTAAACGGGCATCTTCAGCATGGAAGCATGTCTTCTGGAATGGTGGCTGAAGCATGGAAGGGGCATATGAATGTTTAGCATATCTGGCATGTAAATACCATGCAACACCAGCTACAAAAGTGTGATGTGAATGACTGTTCTCACTTTCAAGTGACATTGTAAAGAAGCAGGCAGCAGTATTTCCCATCAATGTAAACAACCCTGTTTGTCTTAGCGATCGGCAGAATAAGAAGTAGGACTGAGTAGACTTGTAGGCACTAAAATTTTACACTGTTTTGTTTGAGTGCAAATATGTAACCAAAAACAAAATCTACATTTGTAAGTTGTACTTTCACAATAAAGAAATTGTACTTATTACTTTTGTTTATTATTTTTACAGTGTATAAATTTTTAATAAAAAATAATATAAAGTGAGCACTGTGCACTTAGTATTCTGTGTGGTAATTTAAATCATATTGAAAATGCAGAAAAACATCCAAAAATATTTAATAATTTTCAGTTGCAGGATCACAGCAGAAGAGAGATCTCCCCGCCATCAAAAGGGATTGCCTCATAGCCACTGAATCCACGAGCAGCAGCAGCTAGCCAAGGAGACACACCAGAGCTCTGCCCTGCTACATCAGCACTTCAGTGAGCAGGGACAAATGGAAGGCAGAAATCTGGGAGGCATGTGATGCCTCTATGCATCACTTCTGATTGTGGGTCCGCAGGTTTGTCTGTTTAAGTTTGGGGTCCTTGGTTAAAAAAGGTTGAGAACCACTGTCCTACAACATGTGTGAACCCTTTAAGCTTAATCTATCCCACCTTGTATTTAGCTTGGACACTTCAGGTTCCTTCCTTCCACAGACCTGAGGAAGAGCTCTGTGAAGCTCAAAAGCTTGTTCTTTCCACCAACTGAGGTTGGCCCAATAAAAGATATTACCTCACCCTCCTTGTCTCCAATTTTAACATGTATGACAGGTTTCAGAGTGGTAGCCGTGTTAATCTGTACCAGCAAATAGAACGAGGCGTACTTGTGGCACCTTAGAGGCTAACAAATTTATTTGGGCATAAGCTTTTGTGGGCTAAAACCCACTTCATCAGATTCATGCAGCAGAAAATACAGTAGGAAAATATATATGATATATAATATAGTAGGAAGAGATATTTATTCTTTCGTATAGAGACTGTCCAGTTTGGCCAATGTACATGGCAGAGGGGCACTGCTGGCACATGATGGCATATATCACATTAGTAGATGTGCAGGTGAACGAACCCCTGATGGTGTGGTGTGGCCATCCACATCATCCAGACCACACCACATGATTCACTGTCTACAGCCAAGCTCTAAGATACAACCGCATTTGCTCCAACCCCTCAGACAGAGAAAAACACCTACAAGATCACTATCAACCGTTCTTAAAACTACAATATCCACCTGCTGAAGTGAAGAAACAGACTGACAGAGCCAAAAGAGTACCCAGGAGTCACCTACTACAGGACAGGCCCAACAAAGAAAGTTACAGAACTCCACCTTCAGCCCCCAACTAAAACCTCTCCAGCGCATCATCAAGGATCTACAGCCTATCCCAAAGGACAATCCCTCACTCTCACATCTTGAGAGAGAGAGAGGCTAGTCCTTGCTTACAGGCAGCCCCCCCGCCCTCCCGAAGCAAATATTCACCGGCAACTACACACCATACAACAAAAACACTAACCCAGGAACCTATCCTTGCAACAAAACCTGTTGCCAACTCTGTCCACATATCTATTCAAGAGACATCATCACAGGACCTAATCACATCAGCCACATCATCAGGGGCTCATTAACCTGAACATCTACCAATGTGATATATGCCATCAGGTGCCAGCAATGCCCCTCTGCCATGTACACTGGCCAAACCGGACAGTCTCTACACAAAAGAATAAATGCGCACAAACCAGACGTCAAGAATTATAACATTTAAAAACCAGTCAGAAAACACTTCAGTCTCCCTGGTCACTCAATTACAGACCTAAAAGTCACAATTCTAAAACAAAAAAACTTCAAAAACAGACTCCAATGAGAAACTGCAGAACTGGAATTAATTTGCAATCTGGACACCATTAAATTAGGCTTGAATAAAGACTGGGAGTGGATGGGTCATTACACAAAGTAAAAACTATTTCCCCATGCTAATTTTTCCCCTACTGTTACTCACACCTTCTTGTCAACCGTTTGAAATGGGCCACTCTGATTATCACTGCACGTTTTTTTTTCTCCTGCTGGTAATAACCCACCTTAATTGATTAGTCTTGTTAGAATTGGTATGGCAACCCCCCGCTTTTTCATTCTCTCTCGTGTGTGTGTGTGTGTGTATCTACCTATTTTCCACTCCATGCATCTGATGAAATGGGTTTTAGCCACGAAAGCTTATGCCCAAATAAATGTTAGTCTGTAAGGTGCCACAAGGACTCCTCATTCTTTTAACATGTATGTTACTGTGCTGATCTTATATACTAGCTCCTGGATGTCAAATATGGGGCCCAAAGGATGCTTAAATCCAGCTCTCACAACAACTTCAAATTTAGCATGCAATTTGACCAACCTCTTCTGTCTGGCAGCTCTCACAATTGGTGCTGTGATTGCAATGCAATTACTACTGAATACTTAGCAACTACAGTCAAGACAAAGAATGGGGCTTTATCAGCAGGTATTGAGGGTTAGGCAATGTTAACGACAAGAAGGCCTCCACTATACAACGGCAGTTGGCATATATTCCTTGCTGACATTTTAAGGAAGTCCTATTAGGAAATAGTCAAGACGAGACACCCAAAGTACACAGCTGGAAACATTTACTGTGAGTTATAGATATCAAAACTAGCTGGTATACTGCAAGTTGCCAGGGACAAGAGGTTGGAGAAGAATGGTTGAAATAAGAGGTGAATGGGATAAGATACACGATTGAAACAGGGGAAGGGAAAAAAAAAAGATAGGTTATCCACAGAATCCGGACTAAGCTTATGCCCCAATCCCTAACTAAATTTGAAAGGGTATACTTGCACCTGTGTGCAGCCCCTTTCACTCCAATGAGAATTTACATAGATACAAGGTTCTGTCCACATGGGTCCAACTGCACAATCAAGGACCATATTTTCTTGCTCCCAGTGCCACCAAGGGCTCTGAGGAGACCACAATATTGATATACTGTGATATCTGAATGAAAACCACGGATCTGAACATCCCTGAACTTTGGGAGTTCAAAACCCTGTTATGTATTTGGCCTCTACTTCAAAGTTCCAGAAACCAAGTACGAGATCCTTGCAGTAGTCTGAGCATCTTTACTAAATTTTGTAATGCAATCATTTACAGACTAGCAAATATACTTCTGAAATAACCGTAATTCATGTAAGTCTCATAATTACTGCAGTTTTATGCAATGAGCTCTTGAAATATTTAAAATACAGACACAAAGAACTGCCCCCTGAAACCCGAGGCCTATTACAGAGGAGTGTAGCACCACTACAGTTAAGGCAGAAACCATCTTACTGTTTAACAAACTGATTTTGATAAGTGCTCTAAAATCCACAAGCATAAAGCGATTGCCTTGAAATTTGCTGTGCCTCATCGTGGTCCAGGAGAGGACTAGCCGGCCAATTTTGAGGTTGTTTGAGCAAAGTGTTTTCAAAAGACAACATCCTGATAAAAAAAATTGATGTGATATCAAAATGTTTCTATTGTTCATTTTGCGGGGGAAGGAAGGTGCATATTCGAGGTTCAAATTATTGTACTGATCCATTCCAAACTGACACCACCCAGTTAGGTTTCAACTGAGTTAGTGTCAACACAACCGCTGCCCTCCTGGGGAAGTCATATTTCATTTCACTTCACTTCCCAAGCAAATAGAGAACCATGGGGAAAGTGCACAAGGAATGACAGGGAAACTCTTAGGCCTTGTATTTACTAGGATAAAGGTACAGTTTAATGAACAGAAGCTACCTAAATTGGCCCTACACTCAACCACTTGGCCTTCTCCCTCCTCCAAGGACTAGCCAAATGTTAATACCTTTTCTTTCTAATCCTAAATATTACCTATGGGACAACACCTTCAGTTATTATTTATTTGTATAGCAGTAGTATCAGATGAGGGCCACCAAACAGCCAGAACTCCCCAGAGCCACAATGCAGCACAGAGGACAGAAAGGATGCAGAGCAATGCGTGAACATGAGCACTGATACGGTATAGTATAGGTGCATTTCATATTCTGAAAGGATATGAGATACTGCCAGTCAACCTTAATTTTGTGTTAATATGCTTTAAGTGTAGTAGTTTTTTAAGCCTCGAGACCGGGAATCAAGAGAGTTTCTATTCCCAGCTCTCTCAATGAACTGCTGTGTGGTTTCCTGCAAGTCAATCTCTATCTCAGTTTCCCTTTAGTAAAAAGGGTTCACATTTATTTGTTTTTGTACAGAGCTTTGAGATGTTCTGATGGAAAAGGCAAACTAGCAGTTAATTACTACTAAGTTAATTATCTAAAAGCTTTAGAGACACCAGCAAGTTACCTACCAGGCATCTATATCTATATCATCTGTGTTAAGCCTGCACCTTTGTATATTTAGCATGTGATTATAAATACTTTTTCAAAACCAGTTTTGCAGATATCATCATTCTACAACTAACAGAATCTGGGCCTTACACTACACTCTCTCCCAATTGTAGGAATTATCTTCTAGAAGATTCTAAAGTGAAATACTATCAACTCTGAGATGCTAAACTTTCTTACATCTGTTTACAAGACCATGTAATTAACATTTTCCCAAAGCAAATGTCAATCTATCCAAAATCCCTAAACATACTATAAGTAACAACATAACACACACTGCTGAAGTAAAATATGGCCAAATATATAGGCTGTTTGGACCTAGCATTCTGAAATAGGACTCCTTCAAATAATCATCCCCAATTGTCCCTATTTCCCCTTCTTAGACATTTTGTTTCATAGCAACACATAGTGGTTCTGGAATTCCGCAATTTTAACTGATCAGGGCTATTACTCCTGGGGGAAGTTTGCACACATGAATTCTTGTCTCCCACAGATTTCTCTGCTTCCCTGCAGAAAAGTGACTTTCTGACGGGGAAGCAAAGGGCAGCTGCAAGAGCAGTCACACACCACTCTCTAGCAGCACAGGTACATCAGTTCAGGTATTCTGAACAGCTGGCAGAGAGATAAATCACTGCAGGGCTGCGAACACCCCAGCCAGTGGCTCCTACTCCGAGCCAGGATCAGGTGCTAGTCCTGACTGGGCTGGAGATAAGAGAGGACTGGATTTCCTCTTCCCCTGCAAGGAGTGGCTCAGGCTGCGTCAAACCCATTTCCCAAAACCTCCCAAAGCTGCAGGAAGCACTGCATCCTCCTCTGCTTCCTGCCCACATCGCTCCTCAGCTGTGGGGAGCTGCTGCCCCATTTGACCAACCCCTACATCCAGAACTCCCATACCCAGACACTCCTGCCACACTTCACCCCATACACCCAGAACCCCCTGTCCCTCCACACCTGAAACCCATCCCACTGAAGCTCAACCCCTGCATCTGGAGCCCCCTGCACCCAGACCTCCTGCCTCCAGACCCCCACCCCTGTACCCACACCACCACCTCACACTGAGCTCCCTGCATTCAAACCCCCATCCTGATGAGCCCTACACCCAAGCCTCCACATCCAGCCCCCATGCCACTGACCCCCAACTAGCTGCACCCAGACCCCCACCCCATCAAGCTCCACTCCCCCAGCACCCAGGACCCCCTGCTGAGACCCCCACACCCAGAACCCAACCACCTTCACCTGGAAGCCCCAGCAGAGTCCCATTGCCCCTGCACCTGGGAACCCTCCCCCCCACAACAAGCCTCTGTGAATCCAGATCCCCCCCACACCTAGACCCCCCCCCCCGACTGAGCTGCCTACACCTGGATTGTTCCACATAGAATCCTCTCGCTCCACACCTGGATCCCCTCCATGCTTGGATCCTGCCTCGTTGAGCCTGCTTGCCCCCCACATGGTGCACCTGACACAGAAGGGCAGGGCTCCAGGGTGTTTTTGGGACAGGCCCAGATCTTGTGCTGTGTCAGGATCAGGTGCAGCCTCACTATTGAGTCCGTGTCCCAGGGGGGCTGCAGGGTCATCTCCCACCTTCATGCAGCCAGTGGCCCATGCTCCCCACTGCTGTGCTGAAGCCTCTGCATTTATTTATTTATAAAAAACTTGCAAAATTTTAAAATATTGTGCATATAATTTTTAATTTTTTGGCACAGAATGCCCTCAGGAGTAATATTATGTCAATTTTCACTGATGTTTATCATCATATACCAAAAACATATGGAAACACTATATTACGTAAAAAATGTTGCTTAAATAAATGATACATGTTCAGTGTTTTTTTCTTACAAGTAAACTGCACTCCTCAAATTCTGAACATAGTGGTGATGCAAACAATACTTATTCACGGTACAATCATTTCAAACTCTATCTAAAAATCACTCTCTGTGTGTCTAGGGTTTCTTTGTTAATGCATCTGAGGAAGTGGGTATTCACCCACGAAAGCTCATGCTCCAAAACGTCTGTTAGTCTATAAGGTGCCACAGGATTCTTTGCTACTTTGTTAATGCAGAACAGAATTAAACAGTGTCCTGTCACCGTATACTTTCCCCACACTTATTTGATCGGGGAGGGGGGTGGTGGTGATATTTGGAGACAGGTTAGACTGTGTGAAGTTTAGCACTGGACGGAAAGGGGACAGAGAAGAGAGATCCGTGACTCTCGAGCCCACACAGCCACCAGCACAGGGTAAGACGAAGGTTTGTTATACGCCCTGCCCCCACCCCCAAAATATTACAACATACTGGACACCACAACTTCAGAGACAAGCCTTCCCCTACTTCCCCCTTCAGGTCTCTGACCCCGCACAGCTCCTGTCCCCCCCCTCTGCCCCCCCATACCCCCAGCCCCTCCCCCACTCCAGGCTGCCCCCTCGCTCCCCCACATTTCCTCTGCCCGGCCGCCGCGCTCCCCCGCCCCCACCGCCACCGGCGGACGGAGACACGGGCCCTGCCCGGGCAGCGGGCCCGGGTCGCACCTTTAAGAGATTAGACGTCGCCATGTTCCTCCCGCGGGGGCCCCTCCGGGCCGGCGGCGGCTCCTCGCTCCCGGCCGCTCCGCTTCACATGGCCCCGCGCTCCCGCCGGCCGGACCCGCCGCCGCAGCGGACGGGGCTTCGCTCGGGACAAGGCCGGGCGGAGACTCGGGGCTGCGGCCGGCTCGATCCTCCCCACGCAGCCGCCGCTCAGCGCCTCATGGCGGCGCCCACCCAGGAGACGCTCGGCCGCGGCCGCGGCTCCGTGCAAGGGCTGGCCTGGCCCACATGATGCGGCGCCGAGGAGCAGACCGCCGCCAAGGGGAGAGGCTGGGGCGGGCGGCTCCGGATGCAGCGCCCTCTGCTGGCCGGGAGGCGCCGCGCAGGGAGCGTTCTGCCCTGTCTCCCTTCGACCCCGGCAAACCCCAGAGCCCGGAGCCCAGCCCAGCGCCCACCCTTATCCGCCCCCGGCAGCCCCCTGAGCCCAGCCCAGCGCCCACCCTTCTCCGCCCCCGGCAGCCCCCTGATCCCAGCCCAGCGCCCACCCTTATCCGCCCCCGGCAGCCCCCCGAGCCCAGCCCAGCGCCCACCCTTCTCCGCCCCCGGCAGCCCCCCGATCCCAGCCCAGCGCCCACCCTTCTCCGCCCCCGGCAGCCCCCCGATCCCAGCCCAGCGCCCACCCTTATCCGCCCCCGGCAGCCCCCCGATCCCAGCACAGCGCCCACCCTTCTCCGCCCCCGGCAGCCCCCCGATCCCAGCCCAGCGCCCACCCTTCTCCGCCCCCGGCAGCCCCCCGAGCCCAGCCCAGCGCCCACCCTTCTCCGCCCCCGGCAGCCCCCCGAGCCCAGCCCAGCGCCCACCCTTCTCCGCCCCCGGCAGCCCCCCGAGCCCAGCCCAGCGCCCACCCTTCTCCGCCCCCGGCAGCCCCCCGAGCCCAGCCCAGCGCCCACCCTTCTCCGCCCCCGGCAGCCCCCCGATCTCAGCCCAGCGCCCACCCTTCTCCGCCCCCGGCAGCCCCCTGAGCCCAGCCCAGCGCCCACCCTTCTCCGCCCCCGGCAGCCCCCTGAGCCCAGCCCAGCGCCCACCCTTCTCCGCCCCCGGCAGCCCCCTGAGCCCAGCCCAGCGCCCACCCTTCTCCGCCCCCGGCAGCCCCCTGAGCCCAGCCCAGCGCCCACCCTTCTCCGCCCCCGGCAGCCCCCTGATCCCAGCCCAGCGCCCACCCTTCTCCGCCCCCGGCAGCCCCCTGATCCCAGCCCAGCGCCCACCCTTCTCCGCCCCCGGCAGCCCCCTGATCCCAGCCCAGCGCCCACCCTTCTCCGCCCCCGGCAGCCCCCTGATCCCAGCCCAGCGCCCACCCTTCTCCGTCCCCGGCAGCCCCCTGAGCCCAGCCCAGCGCCCACCCTTCTCCGCCCCCGGCAGCCCCCTGAGCCCAGCCCAGCGCCCACCCTTCTCCGCCCCCGGCAGCCCCCTGATCCCAGCCCAGCGCCCACCCTTCTCCGCCCCCGGCAGCCCCCTGATCCCAGCCCAGCGCCCACCCTTCTCCGCCCCCGGCAGCCCCCTGATCCCAGCCCAGCGCCCACCCTTCTCCGCCCCCGGCAGCCCCCTGATCCCAGCCCAGCGCCCACCCTTCTCCGTCCCCGGCAGCCCCCTGATCCCAGCCCAGCGCCCACCCTTCTCCGCCCCCGGCAGCCCCCTGAGCCCAGCCCCGCGCCCACCCTTCTCCGTCCCCGGCAGCCCCCTGATCCCAGCCCAGTGCCCGCCCTTCTACATCCCCACACACCCCTGCCCAGCCCAGTGCCCACCCTTATCTATCACCGGAAGCCCCCGATCCCAGCCCAGTGCCCACCCTTATCTATCACCGGAAGCCCCCGATCCCAACCCAGTGCCCACCCTTATCCATCCCCGGCAGCCCCCTGAGCCCAGCCCAGTGCCCACCCTTATCCATCCCCGGCAGCCCCCTGAGCCCAGCCCAGTGCCCACCCTTATCCATCCCCAGCAGACCCCTGCCCCCTGAGCCCAGCCCAGCGCCCACCCTTCTCCATCCCCGGCAGCCCCCTGAGCCCAGCCCAGTGCCTACCCCTATCCATCCCTGGCAGACCTCACCCCCCTGAGCCCAGATCCCCATCTACCCCAGGACACCCCAGCCCCCTACAGCCCAGCCCACCCTTATCCATCCCTGGCAGACCCCTGCCCCCTGAGCCCAGACCCCCATCTACCTGAGGACACCCCAGTCCCCTACAGCCCAGCCCACCCTTATCCATCCCCGGCAGACCCCCGCCCCTTGAGCCCAGACCCCCATCTACCCTGTGACACCCCAGCCCCCTACAGCCCAGCCCACCCTTATCCAACGCCGGCAGACCCCTGCCCCCTGAGCCCAGCCGAGCAGGGCCGGATTAACTTTTTGTGGGCAGGGTGGATTTGATTTAAATCACTAGTCATGATTGACTCTGTGTACACAAATTTGCAGAGGGACAATAGAGTTGAGGTCTGAGACCCAGCCCCCTGCAGCCCTCCTTAGACAATAGAGTTGAGGTCTGAGACCCCAGCCCCCTGCAGCCCTCCTTAGCTCCCTCCACCTACCCCAGACCTCAAGCCCCTGCAGCCCAGCCCCCCAAGGGATCATGATTTTTGAATACTTGTCATTGCTTATATTGTGATGTAGTTGTATGTGTACAGCAAGCATATGTGAAGCTGTATAATGTAGTAAATATGCTGAACAGTTAACAGAATCCATACCCCAAGGCATTTCCAGGCATCTTAAACAATCATGTATGTCCTTAACTTTAAGCACATTCACCATCCCACTGAAATCCAGGTAAAGCATGTGTATAAATCTTTGCAGAATTAGGGCCTGTTTCCTTCAAACATGATAAATAGGCATATGGTTACTGGGGTGGGTAGTCTCCTATGCCTATTAATAGCATGATTGCTTATGGCAATAAAGACTATACATAGTCACAGACCCAAGTTTGTACCATGTACACTTAAACTTTCTATGTCTAAGGGTACATCTATACTACCCGTTGGATTGGCGGGTAGAGTTTGATGTATCGGGGATCGAGACACAATAAATTGATCCCCGAATCGACGCCTGTACTCCACCTCAGCAGGAGGAGTAAGCGGAGTCGATGGGGGAGCTGTGGCAGTCAACTCGCCACAGTGAGGACGGCCAGGTAAGTCAAACTAAGATACTTCGACTTCAGCTACATGAATAGCATAGCCCAAGTTGCATCTTAGGCTACGTCTACACTGGGGGGAAGGGGCGAAGCGTCAACCTAAGATACGCAACTTAGCGTAGCTGAAGTCAGTGTATCTTAGGTCGATTTACCTGGCTGTGAGGATGGCGGCGAGTCAACCACTGCCGTTCCCCTGTCGACTCCGCTTCCACCTCTCGCCGGATTGGCGGATAGTGTAGATGTACTCTTAGTTCAACCCCCCCCGCTAGTGTAGCCCAGGCCTTACATTCCCTGTCAGTGAAACAGGACTAATGATGCTTATCCTTGTTTGGAAACTTTTTTGAGCTCTATGGGTGAACAACAAGTTAAATATGTAGTAAAACTGTTTGGGTTCCAGGAAAAAAATGTGGGGTTTGGTAAATTTGTTCTGCTTTTTTATTTTTTTTTTAAACCAAAGTTAAGGAATTGTACCAAAATGGGTTTTCAAAAACCACAAAGGAAAAAAAAGTGGATTCAGGTAATTATTTGGGGGAAAAATATGTTTTGTTTGTTTGTTTGTTTGTGTGTTTGTTTGTTTTTAACAAATCAAATATTTCACCAGAGATTTATTAGCTTCTGAGTGGGGTTTGGCTGAAAAACTTGAAAATTATAAGTAAAATGAAACTATTATAAACATTTTAATTTGGTCAATAGGTCCTTTTGTGTCAAAAAACTGTTCTGATGAAAAAATATCAACCTGCTTTAGTCAAAGGTTAGGAAATTCTGGAATTAAAATTGACCGTACAACTTTAATTCAGCCCCTTTGTCTGTATGCATTAGATCATGCAGTCCTTATTTTCTCCCTCATCCACCAGTGCACAAGATGAATGGTGCTCCATCTGTAGATCCCTACCTGCTTAATTGCAGAAACTGGAAGGGATGTAGAAACAGGTGCTGACAGGAAGGGAAATGATGGTTTTGCGGTTCAGAAAGTTGAATGCAGCCCCAGAGGACAGAACTCTATCTCTGCCTCTGTTGGGGCAAGTCACTTACACTAAATTTTTCACAGGTGATCAATAACTGTGTGGGTCATCTCTGGTGCTCATCTTGAGATGCCAATTGCCTGATTTGCAGAAGTACTATGCAGTCACAACTGCAACTAAAGGCAATGGGAGCTGTGCATTGAACACAGCTTTTTTTTTTATTGCACTTTATAAGTACTTTGAAAAATCAGGCCTTAGGCATCTCAAGTTGGGCACTCAGAATCAGTAGACACTTTTGAAAGTTTTGGCCATGGCTCAGTTCCCCATCTGTAAAATGGAGACAATAACACTCTCTTACCTCATAGGTGTGCTGTGAAGATAAATATGTTTGTAAAGCACTGAGATACTATGGTGATTGTACCATTGAAAAGTCCATGAGGAAATAATTGTGTATTCAGTGCTAGGTTTGGAAAATATTCAGCAAATAAGGTCTAGGGCCATACTTAGATGATGAGTATAAAAAGAAATATTGAATCGCTTCTCATTCAGTGAACACTCTCTCCTAACTTTGCTAACTTTTGAATACTTGAATTTTCACCTTCAACATTTTCTTTTTGTATGAAATGATATTGTAACATACAACAGACCCGATGGGGACGAAATCCTTATTGTTGAGTACTTTATAGAGGAGGGGAGTGAGTCTTCGGGCATTTTTTGATTCTGCCGTTTGAAAATGATTGACTTACACAAGACCAAAGAGCCTATGATCTAGTGATGTCAAACTATAAACATGGTGAGCCAGTACCTAAACACATTAATTTTACAATAAAATATGAGTGCAAAACAATTTTTACAATCACACAACTTCAGTTTGTGCCCATATCTGTCTATTTTCTCACAACTCACTAATTAAAACAAGAAATAAAGTAGATATTGTGCTAAAGAAAATCTTCTTGTCTGGGCAGATTTAATGTCCATAGCAATCGCCATTGCAATTTGGATCAGACCCAAACCAAGATCCGTGTAGTGTCTTATCTTGTCTGTGTTAGGGGCTGGTATCATGCTTCAGAGGGAGGTATTAAAAACAGCACAGCAGGCAAAAGTGGGATAATCTGCTTCCATCTTGGTCTCTAAATTAGAATGGGTTTAAACCCTAAAGCACAAGGTGTAATAGCCCTTACAAAATTTGTTGCCATGCCTTGTGATAAATGGCTATTCAGGTTATCCATATAAATTTCCCATCCCTTCTCTAGCTGTCTTGCAAATGTCCTTGTATGCTGCTATAATGGGTTCCCCCAGGGTGCCACCTGTAACTGGGGTACCACTGAACACCCCTGACCCTCCAGCCTGGGCTCCCTTTACACTGTACTGCTGTGACTAGCCTGCATTTTCACCAGCACACATACAGGTAGGGACACACCCAGCTGCAGTTACATGCAGACGCTGTAATCAGCTCTGCATGGGAAGGCTCCAGATAAGGAACTTCCCAGCTACACAGGCACAAATCCGGCTCTGGAGAGTAAACCCAAAATTATACCGGCTTGCACTGCACAGGGAATGGTACAGTGTAAACTCATGAAATTCACCCCCGCCCTCAATGTGGAGAGGAATATATGACAGCTTTCTGCCCTGAGTTATAATTCCCACACACTGGTTTTAGACAAAATAAAAACAAGTTTATTAACTACAAAAGACAGATTTTAAGTGATTATAAGGGATAGCAAGCAGATCAAAGCAGATTACCTAGCAAATAAACAAAGCATGCAAATTAAGCTTAATATACTACACAGGTAGGATATGAATAGCAAATCCTCACCCTAAGTGATGATATAAGCAGGTTGCAGATTCTTAAGGGGCAAGCTGCACTGGCTTACAGATTGGAATCCCTTTAGCCTGGGTATAGCATTTCCCCCAGTTCAGTTTTTGTTCCTCAGGTGTTTTCAAGAGTCTTTTTGGATGGGGAGTCAATGAAGAACCATGATGGTGTCACTCTCTTGCCTTAAATAGCTTTTGCATGTGAGGGGAACCCTTTGTTTCACAGCTTGGTTCCCCCACCAGTCAGTGGAAAAACACCAATATCCCAAGATGGAATCCAGCAGCAGGTGACCTGCTCACATGTCCCTGTAGTGTCACAGCAGCCATAACTCGGATGCTGTCTGTAGCATCCTCAGGAAAGCTCCCATGTGGGTGATAAGTTTCTTCTAAGACCTACTGTTTTCTCGTAATGGTGCATTAACCTGAATGAGCCCTTCCCAGCCAGCCATCTAGACTGAGAGCCTTTTGTCTAGTCGGTGTTCCCCAAGTGTAAACTCATTTTTAATACAGATACATAGTCAATATTCCTAGCTTCAGATACAAACATAATACATGTATACAAATAGGATAATCATATTCAATAAATCATAACCTTTTTAATGACATCTCACATGGCTTATCTTGCATAAAATACATTATGATTATGTCATAATCATATCATAATAATATCTCTGTGAAGAACATGGCATGCAGTGTCACAGCTGCCTCCAAGGGTGGAGTGGGGGAAGCACAATTTGCCCCTGCAGTTACTTTCCAAGAGAAGATAGACTAAAGAAAGCTGTGGGAAGTTAAAGGAATTAATAGGCAGCAGGTTTAAAACAAACAAAAGGAAGTATTTTTTCACACAACGCACAGTCAACCTGTGGAACTCCTTGCTAGGGGATGTTGTGAGGACCATGACTATAACAGGGTTCAAAAAAGAACTAGATACATTAATGGAGGATAGGTCCAGCAATGGCTGTTAGCTAGGATGGGCAGGGATGGTGTCCCTAGCCTCTGTTTGCCAGAAGCTGGGAATGGGTGACAGGTAGGGTGACCAGACATCCTAATAAAATCAGGACTGTCCCGATATTTAGTTGTTTGTCCTGCGTCCCAACTGATGTACGGTCAGGATGCCATTGGTCCCGATATTTTGGCTCGGGGCTGGAGGAATACACTGGGGAGTGCTCACCTGGGTGGTGCTTACTGGGGGTGGGGCCTCCCAGGAAATGGCAGGCAGCAGGACCTTGTGGCCCCTAGGCACAGGGGTGGCTGGGAGGTGGTGTCTCTGCGTGCTGCACCTACCACAAGCGCTGGCTCCATCATGGCAAATGGCTCCATCACGGCAAATGGGAGCTGTGGGCGTGGACAGAGCACAGATCCCCCTGGTTGCTCCTGACCCTGAGGTGCTGCGTGATACTCACGCCCCCAAGTAAGTCCCGCCCCACAGCGTCCAGCCAATGGAAGCTGAAACCGGTGCTTGTGGCAGGCACAGCATGTGGAGTGGAGACGCCTCTGGCCGTCGCTGACCCTAGGAGCCAGAGGAACCTGCCAGGTGCTTCTCAGTGGGTGGGAACCGTCCCCCAGGTAAGCGGCAGGGCTGTGCCTGGGGCCCTGCACCTGCAGCTTGCAGCGGGGCTGCAGTGGGGGCTGTGAGCCCCCGACCCATGGTAGGGCTGCGCCCAGACCTGGGGCCGTGCACCCCTGACCCCTGGCTTCCTCAGGCTGTGTAATCCCCTTCCTCCATGGCTCCAGCGGGGTGGGGGCTGTGAGCCTGTAGCTGCCCCCCCATGTGTCCCGATATTTTATTCTTGTCATCTGGTCACTCTAGTGACAGGGGATGGATCACTTGATGATTTCCTGTTCTGTTACTTTCCTCTGGGGCAGTGGCCACTGTCAGAAGACAGGATACTGAGCTAGATTGTCCTTTGGTCTGACCCAGTATGGCCGTTCTTATGAATACAATCATTTAGTGAGCTAGGAGTACAAAATACAATGCAGCAAGTGTAGCAAGACTAAACAGAAATGCTTGTATTCTGCGCCACTACTGTAGTCTAGTAGCAGCACCATTCAAACTTTCACTCTGACTAGCTGAGCTAAGAGTGCCACAGAGGCAGCATCCTCAGCCCCTCAGAAGTGCTTTTTCTTTCTTGTTAGCCTCGCACGCCCTTTCGCTTTGGCAGCGTACAGAGTTATATTCATGTTGTGCTCCAGAAGAAGTCAGTCTCTCTGAACTGGAAGCAGGGTCACTGCAGTGGAAGGCCTCAGGGAGAGGGGGTAAATGGGGAGAAGAAGCAAAATGGAGTCTCAAGTTATACTTCATCTCCCTGAAAAAAAAAAACCTACAATCTATATGTTGTACATAAGAACGGCCATACTGGGTCAGACCAAAGGTCTATCTAGCCCAGCATCCTGTCTTCCCACAGTGGCCAGTGCCAGGTGACCCAGAGGGAATGAACAGAACAGGTAATCATCTAGTGATCCATCCCCTGTCGCCTTGGCAAAGCTGCATTAAGTGGAAAAGGAAACAGGACTAAGATAGTGGCATAGTCATTAATTAGTTAGGCCCAGATCCACAAAGGGACTTAGGCATTGTGATGCTCAACATTGCAGCACCCAACTTCTAGATGTCTAGAAAACCACTGGAACAACAATGGGATTCGCAAAGCCCGAGTTAGGCACCTAGCTCCCTATACAATGTATGCTGAGGGGGCGTTTGGAGCTTAAGAATGACATTCACAAAAGCCAGCCCGCTAGGTGAGGAGCTGCCTAAGCACCCAATGGGAGATGTCAACAATGTTTCCTAAGCCCTGCTCCTTTCATGGAGATAGGCACTTAAGTCTAGGGGCAGGGAGGTGCCTTTCTCTGCTTGTGATCAACAACCAAGCCAGGCAGCTTTAACGCCTAAGGCATTTCTCGCAAGAATGAGATAGGCAGATGTCTGCCTAGCTTCACACAAATTGGGGAGGGAAGGAGGAGGAGGTGTCGGTGATGATAAAGGTTTCCACATTATAACTTTTAGCCCATTAGTTAGAGCATACACCTGGGATGAGGGAGACCTAGGTTCAATTGTCCCTTCTTCCTGATGGGGAGAAAATAGTTAAAGCACTCACCCGAGAGGTGTGGGAGATAGGGAAAGTGGCAACTGAGCAGGGCTTTTGTGGATCTCAGTGGAGCCTAAAACTGGGATTTAGGCATCTAAATTTGGAGCTTAGGCACTCAAGTCCCTTTTTGGATCTGGGTCCTAATGCACTAAGTTCCAAGAGGTGGGTTATTCCTTTTAGGATAGAAATTTAGTGGTCAGAAGACATGAGGATTAAATTATCCTAATCCATTTTTATTTACAAATGCATGGTTCCCAGACTTTTGGACAAAAATGGGAATTAATTGCAAAGACGGCAACATTCAAGCTTGCAAAAGTGGACTCATATCCATGACTTTTCTCACCAAGGTCTTAATGTAGAGTTCTCTAGAGGCAAAATTCTGATGTCCTTATTCAGGCAAAAGTCTCAAGGACTTCAGGATTTGGCCCTTTTTCCATCAGAGCTCAGATTCTTTTCCATATAACTAATTTTCCAGAGGTACCTCTAATAGCTTGAAGGGTTCTGTGTGCAACTCCAGCTCAGACACAAAACTTCCCTTCAGTCCATGCTTGCTTAGTGCCTGTCCAGGTTCCTTTACTAGACCGGTCACTCCTCAAGTACTTCAGTGGGACTAGCTATGTGTGTGTCTGAAGTTAAGCATCTGCATAAATTTTTGCAGAATTCGGGATAGAGAGGGTAACATGAGACAAGTCATTGAATCTGTGTTTCCATGAATCTATGAATTGAAGTTTCCTCTTTTTTTAAAATGGGAATAATAACATTGGCCTCATAGAGATATTGTGAGGATCAGTCAGCGTGCATGTAGTGTGTCGGAGATATAAAGTGCTGAGTGTTAACATTAGTATAGATTAAAGTTATTGGTTCACAAGCTGACAAGCCTCGTCCTCAGAAGAAATAATACTTCCTACCTCTTTCATATATCTTGTTTAATATGAGGTTATTTCCAATGGATCTGTAATGGTTTAGTTTCCATTTACAAAGTTGAGTCCTCACCTCAGTTACTAACTGTTATACCTGACATTTTTGTATCTTCGCTATTTCTACCACAATTTAGTGACTTTTTTTAGTGATTTTTGCTTTTGAGAAAGGATTTTTGTCAAGATGCAAATTGATATGCAGACGATGACTTCAGTTCTCAAACATTGGCACAGAGTTTATAGTACAAAACCACAGTGCAACTCATCAGAATTTCATGACTTGCAAATTTTGCTTATCCAGCATTCAAACAGGATGAACTGGTAAGATTTTTTTAATGTTATGATTTACAACAAACTCGTCAAGGAGATACATACATTGCTTTTTATTTATCTAATTATTATTTATCTTTTTATTTCTCTCCCTTAGTAATGCAGGTTGACAAACAGTGGTGGTTCTTGAACTGTGTTGTGTCTTGTTACATCCTCTTTAGCTTTTGTGGTTGGTGTTGATAAAACAAGTTTGTTTCCTCCATAGGGTTTTTACATGTGCTGTAGCTTACAGTGATTACACATTCCCTGTAAAAATATCAAATGCTGCAGGGCAAATGTAAATGCACCCAGGTTGCAGAAGTGTCTGAATACCCTGCAAGCTCTTGTCTGCATAAACATTTAAAAAAATTCTTCCACCATTGCTCTAGCAATGGTGTGGTTCAACCGGTGATGCAACAGTGAGAGCTTTAGCATAGAGAGAGCACATACCATTAGCTGAGAGGGGAGGGATTGCTCAGTGGTTTGAACATTGGCCTGCTAAACTTAGTATTGTGAGCTCAATCCTTGAGGGAGCCATTTAGGGATCTGGGGCAAAAAATCTGTCTGGGGTCTGGTCTTGCTTTGAGCAGGGGGGTTGGACTAGATGAACTCCTGAGGTCCTTTCCAACCTTGATATTCTATGATTTGTTCTGAAATAAGCTTTGGGAGAAAAGATAGCTAGGGAAGATAGGGTATTTAAACAAAAAAAAACCCACCAGGTAAAGAAATAATGCTATTTCCTGCTGATAAATAAAGCTTAATTTATTCTGCATGGTTTTGACAATATCTATATGATCTTTCTATAAGGCCTATAGAGTATCTTTGCTGGAAAGGGAAGAGCTCTTTAAGCATTATGGTTTATTGTTTATTTAGTACCTGCCTCAATAGTTATATAAGTATCAATAATGAAGGAGTTACATAATTTTGTCTTATTAGTTTTAATGACTGCAAGCTGATTATTACTAAATGATGACGGTGACAAAAGATTAATGATTTATTAATGAGTACATGGTGTTCCATTGATTGACAATTACAAATATATTGCATGAATTTAAAAGATAATAATGAAAGACATTTAGCAGTTATATCACCTTCAAAGTGATTTGCAAAACATTAGCTAATTAAGATTTGGCAGATGACAGAAATAAATATTGGATATAATGTCCTAGAGATATTGGGTCAAATTTATCCCTGGTGTAATTCCATTGATGTTAACTGATTTACATCAGAGATAAATTTGGGGCATTAAGAGCCTTACCAGGACTTAGTATCAGCATGTAATGCACAACCTGTATAGAATTTATCCCACTTTTTACTGAGTGCATGATGGGACAGTTTAGTCATTTTTATGCCACCTTTCAATCAGGCTGAATGTATTCAATAAAGCTGTTTGGCCAAGATCCTCAAAGGTATTTGGGTTCCTAAACTCCACTGATTTCAGTGAGAATTAGGAACCCAAATACCTCTGAGGATCTTGGCCCTAGTTCTTTATGTTCCACTGCTATTTGGCAACACTTGGCTTGTCAACCCAACACATAACCTCAACATTAAGGCAAAGGTAATATTAACAAAATGCCAATCTTCTATTTGGGTTTTATAAACTTCTTTGCACCTTTATCAAGTATTTTATACATACAGTTATAAGAATGTTATAGCAAAAACAATTTGCTAAGTGTGGTTATCTCACCTTTGGTTCCCAAACATAACAAAGTGTCATGAAAATGTAATACTCTCAAAGTGTTTGCTGAAACTTGCATTTAAAATTCATTTTGGTTTAATTTTTTATATGCTTTTCTTTTACATTATGTTAAAGGGAAGTAATGGTTGTTAAAGTTTGTGCTTCTATACAGTTAACTAAAGTGGAATTGGTATCACCAGCAAATTAACTCTAAAAGATTTGGGTAAAAATTCTGTTACTAACTTTTTTGCTAAAACAGTGCTCAACAGGGGAAAGCATACATCTTCTCATAAAAGGTTGTGAGCATCTATTTTAGCAGTCAAGCATTATATTTAGTATAGGGCTGTCAATTAATCGCAGTTAACTAAGACGATTAACTCAAAAAAATTAACTGCTATTTAAAAAATTAACCACGATTAATTGCACTGTTAAACAATAGAATACCAACTGAAATTTATTAAATATTTTTGGATTTTTTCCCTATATTTTCAAATATATTGATTTCTATTACAGCAGAGAATAACGAGTGTACAGTACTCACTTTATATTATTTTTTATTACAAATATTTGCACTGTAAAATGATAAACAATAATAGAATACTATTTAGTTAAATATTTTGGATGTTTTATACATTTTCAAATATATTGATTTCACTTACAACACAGAACACAAAGTATACAGTGCTCACCTATATTTATTTTTTATTACAAATATTTGAGCTGTTAAAACCAAAAGAAATAGTATTTTTCAATTCACCTCATACAAGTACTGTAGCGCAATCTCTATCATGAAAGTGCAACTTACAAATGTAGATTTTATTGTTACAGAACTGCACTCAAAAACAAAACAATGTAAAACTTTAGAGCCTACAAGTCCACTCAGTCCTACTTCCTGTTCAGCCAGTTGCTAAGAGAAACAAATTTGTTTACATCAGGGGTTCTCAAACTGAGGATTGAGACCCCTCAGAGGGTCATGAGGTTATTACATGGGGGGTTATAAGCTGTCAGTCTCCACTGCAAACTTTGCTTTGCCTCCAGCATTTATAATCATGTTAAATATATAAAAATGGGGGCTTGCTATGTGAAAGGGGTCACCAGTACAAAAGTTTGAGAACCACTGGTTTACATTGATGGGAGGTACTGCTGCCTGCTTCTTATTTACAATGTCACCTGAAGGTGAGAACAGGTTTTCGCATAGCACTTTTGTAGCCGGCGTTGCAAGGTATTTAGGTGCCAGATATGCTAAACATTCGTATGCCCCTTTCATGCTTCAGCCAACATTCCAGAGGATATGCTTCCATGCTGATGATGTTAGTTAAAAAAAAAATAGTGTGTTAATTAAATTTGTGACTGAACTCCTTGAGGGAGAATTGTATGTCCCCTGCTCTGTTTTACCCACATTCTGACATATATTTCATGTTACAGCACTCTTGGAGGATGACCCAGCGCATATTTGATTTACAAACACTGTCACTGCAGATCTGACAAAACTCAAATGTAAGATTTCTAAAAATAGCTACAGCACTCTACCCAAGGTTTAAGAATCTGAACTGCGGTCCAAAATCTGAGACGGATGACATGAGGAGCATGCTTTCGGAAGTCTTAAAAGAGCAATACTCTGATGTGGAAACTACAGAACCCGAACCATAAAAAAAAAATAAAATAAATCAACCTTCTGCTGGTGGCATCTGACTCAGATAATGATAATGAACATGCATCGGTCTGCTCTGCTTTGGATTGTTATCGAGCAGAACCTGTCATCAGCATGGAGGCATATCCTCTGGAATGGTGGTTGAAGCATGAAGGGACATATGAATCTTTAGCACATCTGGCACGTAAATATCTTGCGACGCCGATTACAACAGTGCCATGAGAACACCTCTTCTCACTTTCAGATGACATTGTAAACAAGAAGTGGGCACCATTATTTCCTGCAAATGTAACCAAACTTTTTTGTCTGAGCGATTGGCTGAAATAGGACTGAGTGGACTTGTAGGTTCTAAAGTTTTACATTGTTTTATTTTGAATGCAGTTTTTTTTTGTACGTAATTCTACATTTATAAGTTCAACTTTCATGATAAAGAGATTGCACTACAGCACTTGTGTGAGGTGAATTGAAATATTCTATTTCCTTTGTTTTTTACAGTGCAAATATTTGTATTAAAAAGAAAAAGAAAATGAGCACTGCACACTTTGTATTCTGTATGTAATTGAAATCAATATATTTGAAAATGTAGAAAACATCCCAAAATATTTAAATAAATGGTATTCTATTATTAACAGTGCAATTAATCATGATTAATTTGTTTAAACACTTGACAGCCCTAATTTAGTATAAAATATTGGTAATGCACCTCAAGTGAAAATAAATGTCTATACAACAATTGGAAAAGTATAGCTCGTGTTATAAAACACTTGGTCTCTATTACATTATAACAAACTAAGTTCATCTGTGTATTTTGGGTTACTGAAAACAAGAAAAATGTAAACAAACAAGCAAAAATTGTATTAAGTTAACTAACTTAAGCTGTTTAAGGTTGCATCCCACAGACCAAAGACACCAGAAGATATCATACCACAAAGTCGCCAGAAGACGTCAGTATACAGTGAAGGAATCCCCAAGCATCAAGAGAAGCAAAATGAAGTGCTTTATAAATAAGACACTGGTCAACTACACCTCAGTCAACCATTTATGGACAATTAAATTGGTAATCAGCTTGAAACCACTAGCTGGACCAGGTTAAACTATCATTTAATTAGCGTTTGGCTACTGTATAAAAGCACCTGTATTATTGCTGTATTACTGCATTATTGCTGTACAACATTTACAATGTGCATAACATTGCTAAACTATTTAACCAAAACACAGGTAAAAATCAACAAATGAATGGCAGAAAACAACATGAAGGCAAGAAAAATAAATTGGTAAAGAAATTAAGTTACATAGTAACTACAAATTAGGTAAACAGATTCCCTGTTAGTAATAGTCACAATTTAGGGGTCAGTGACACTGCATCCTAATTGAGGCACACGTAATTCAAAAACATCTTGTTCAGTGTCTAGGTACCAATACTAAATCCTAACACAGCAATATTTGATATATTGGTTACTGTCCATTCAGCAGATTATCTGGAAAACAGCATCCATAAGAAACAACTGGATCTATGTCAACTACGGGTGTATCACAGAGCAGTGCAACCAATGGAACAGAGAAGCCTGCTGCTCCTGTTTCCTGCCCAGAAAAGCTTACCAGAGGGTGACAACCAGGATAACCTATAACATGGATGGACAGTACTGTGTAGTAACTAATTATAAACATATTATACATAAAGGCCTCATCTGTAATGTCACTACTCCAAATTTTTGTTTTACTTCTGTCATGGTATAATTCCCCACTCTGAACCTTAGCGTCCAAAAGATGGGGTACCAGAATGAATTCCTCTAAGCTCAGTTACCAGCTTAGTACTTGTAGCGCTGCCACCAACCAGGAATTCCAGTGCCTGGTACACTCTGGTCCCCCCCAAAAACCTTGCCTGGGGACCCCCAAGACCCAGTCCCTCTGGATCTTAACACAAGGAAAGTAAACCCTTTCCCTCACCGTTGCCTCTCCCAGACTTCCCCTCCCTGGGTTACCCTGGAAGATCACTGTGTGATTCAAACTCCTTGAATCTTAAAACAGAGAGGAAAATTCACCTTCCCCGCTCCTTCTCTCTCCCCCTCCCAGACTCTCCCTGAGAGAGAAAGTAATCCTAACACAGAGAGAAAATAACCTCTCTCCCCTCCTTCCTTCCTTTCTCCCCACCAATTCCCTGGTGGATCCAGACCCCGTCCCCTGGGGTCTCACACCAGAATAAAAAAAAATCAGGTTCTTAAACAAGAAAAGCTTTTAATTAAAGAAAGAAAAAACAGTAAAAATTATCTATGTAAATTTAAAAAATGGAATAGATCCAGGGTCTTTCAGCTATAGACGCTGGGAATACCCTCCCAGCCTAAGTATACAAGTACAAAGTAAAATCCTTCAGCAAAATACAAATTTGAACTCCTCCCAGCCAAATACACATTTGCAAATAAAGAAAACAACCATAAGCCTAACACGCTTTATCTACCTAGTACTCACTATTCTGAACTTATAGGAGCCTGTATCGGAGAGATTGGAGAGAAACCTGGTTGCACGTCTGGTCCCTCTGAGCCCCCAGAGTGAACAACAACCAAAAACTAACAGCACACACACAAACTTCCCTCCCTCAAGATTTGAAAGTATCCTGTCCCCTGATTGGTCCTCTGGTCAGGTGACAGCCTGGCTCACTGATCTTGTTAACCCTTTACAGGCAAAAGAGATATGAAGTACTTCTGTTCCATTAACTCTTAATTATCCATTTATGACAACTTCTTATATACATAGCACTATGGGACACACTGTAATACCTAGCCCAGTATTTCAAAACACTCAGCCTACTACTAATGATACAGGTGGTAACTATAATTGCCCTAAAAGGAGTGTGTTGCTATCTGCGGTTGTCATAAACAGATAGCTAAGGGTTAATGTCTCTTTCACCTGAAGCACCTGACCAGAGGACCAATCAGAAAACCGGATTTTTTCAACTCTGGGTGGAGGGAAGTTTGTGTCTGAGTCTTTGTTTTCTGTCTGCCTGCTTTCTCTGAGCTTTGGAGAAGTAGTTTCTACTTTCTAGTCTTCTGTTTCTAAGTGTAAGGACAAAGAGATCAGATAGTAAGTTATATGGTTTCTTTTCTTTGGTATTTGCATGAATATAAGTGCTGGAGTGCTTTGATTTGTATTCTTTTTGAATAAGGCTGTTTATTCAATATTCTTTTAAGCAATCGACCCTGTATTTTATCACCTTAATACAGAGAGACCATTTGTATGTATTTTTCTTTCTTTTTATATAAAGCTTTCTTTTAAGACCTGTTGGAGTTTTTTCTTTACTTCAGGGAAATTGAGTCTGTACTCACCAGGGAATTGGTGGGAGGAAGAAATCAGGGGGCGATCTGTGTGTTGGATTTGCTAGCCTGATTTTGCATTCCCTCTGGGGGAATAGGAAAGTGCTTTTGGTTTCCAGGACTGGGAACAGAGAGGGGGAGTCACTCTGTGTAGTTTCACAGAGCTTGTGTCTGTGTATCTCTCCAGGAGCACCTGGAGGGGGGAAGGGAAAAAGGATTATTTCCCTTTGTTGTAAGACTCAAGGGATTTGGGTCTTGGGGTCCCAGGGAAGGTTTTTCAGGGGGACCAGAGTGCCCCAAAACACTCTAATTTTTTGGGTGGTGGCAGCAAGTACCAGGTCCAAGCTGGTAGCTAAGCTTGGAGGTTTTCATGCTAACCCCCATATTTTGGACGCTAAGGTCCAAATCTGGGACTAAGGTTATGACATGGTGATACAGGTGGTAACTATAATTGCCCTAAAAGGAGTGTGTTGCTATCTGCGGTACAAAAGTAAAAGGGGCAGACTACACCACCAGGCTGGAAAAAGATTGTCATGCTTGGATATAAGGTGGCATCATGTGTGCATGTACATACTATACATATATACCCATATAAACTACACATATAGTTTATGTGCCCTCAAGGCTCAATTATAAAACTACATTTCTCAATACAAGTCTCGGGCCTAACATTCCCAGGTCCACCATAAAAAACTGAACACAATTAAAAAATAAAATCTGTCCTTCAGTCGTACAAGGGAATGTGCTGCCCAAGGGACAGATGGGGCATGAATGGATGAATGATAAAATAAGGTGGCCATATAACAGTGGTTAGCCCAGTGGGTCATCTTCAGTCCATGCATTATGCTTTTCTGGGATGATGGGTAAACATCCTCCCCAGAAAAAGACAAAAAATGGGAGAATGTAGTAGAAGGAGAGACCTGAAGAATGGGCCTGGTGCAAGGCCTGAGGCCTGAACCAAAGTCAGCAAAAGTTATGCTATGAGCAACAGTCAGGCCCTAGCAAAAGCAGCTGCTTGCCTGCAAGTCAGTGTCTGGTACACGAACTCGGCACCACTGTGTAGCATTGCTAAAACACATTGGATATGTAACACGTTCCAGCTGGCCAGCACAAGAACACCCCAACCTAGCACATAATAAAATGGTTAGACAAAATATTTTGTCTGAAACATTATTCCTGGGGGCATTCTGCACCAAAAAATTAAAAATTCTGCACATAGAATTTTTAAATTTTGCAAATGTGTCAAAATAATACTAGATAATCATGCCAGTTTCAATTATTTTGCTAATTTATTTCAAAATACCTGTCAGGAAATATGTCTGTAACAATACAGACACACACAAAATTTCCCCCAGGAGTAGAGAGTTAAAGAAACCCCTATGACAACCCAGTTCCTGTTTCTCTGTCACCTTCCTCCACCCCTCCCCCCCGCCAAGCCCAGCTGCGGGGCCCCTGCTTGCTCAGATACCCACATTCCCTCCCCACCAGAGCCCATCCATGCCCCTCCCCAGCCCAGACACCAGCCCCCCTCCCTTCCCAGGGCCCAGGGATCCAGAGGGAGAAACAGCCTGATGCTGGGTCCCAGTTTGCACGGAGTTTCCTGCGTGCTGCCCTCTCCGTCCCTCAGGGCATGCTGGGAACTGCAGCTGCCAGGAACCCTCTAGCTCCCTAGGGATTACCAAGGGGAGGTAAAAACCATGACATGAAACATGTAAGGTGATACCTATGTTATTTATCCCAGATTGTTTGTCTCAGTCTATAAATGTTGGGATACCTCACTTTAACCTTTCATCCAGCCTAGGGGGCAGTGGAAAGTCCTGCCACTGACTGACTGACTGACTGTGTCCATCCTCACAGGCATACATGTGCTGTTGTAAGCATTCATCCAGGAACCTAGGTTGCTTTGTTGGCAATAAACCTGACTGAGTTCCTTCGCTATTAAACAGGTCTTGTGGTCTCATTGGGCAGTTCGATAGGAGCCTGCTGTATGGGCTAACTGGCCAGAGCCAGTGCAGCACACAGAAAGAACACATGCATGCAGCCGAACATCTGATGACATTCAACACTTGGCTTGTCAACCCAAAACACAACCAGCACCCATGGGAAAGAAGCAATCATAATCAGCATGTTGTGTGTATGAATTTAATGATGATAATATTAGTAACACAAGATGTCAGATAGGGTCAATTGGAATTATTTAATGGAAGATTATTAATATGACACGGGAGAGTAGCACAAAATGGGATACAGAAAGAAAGGCATAGTTTACCAAATCCTCTGTAACTGGTGAAGCAATAGCAACTTGTCCACTTTCAGCATAGCTAACTTTTCCCTTTTATAGGGTATGGGACAAAGATATTCCTTTGGGAAGAAGAGAAGCTACTTTCCCACAGTTGATCCCACTATGTGTTGTTTTCGATATCTCAGTTTATGTAATTACTTATGGAACTTTTTTATGGTATCACAGTTCACATGACTGATAGGGATTTCAGTTCCGGTCATTATTACTAAGAACGTGTGTGGCAACTAGCAATTCCTAATGAGTTATAAATATCTTTCAAGGGATCATTATTTAATAAATCACAGAAAACAATAACAAATATATCTTACCAATCACAAAACATATTTTGATAAGTACTGTTATTTATTACACTGTTCTAGTGAAGTGATGAATCATCCCTGAATTATAACCTGATTAAACTTCATGTGGAAATGAGTCATTCTCGTGTTAGGCTCCAGCCAATCCACAAGTCAGGAGCTGGTCTTGTGACTCTCAGAGCAGGTACATACCTTACAGGATTAGAAACAGCAGCTCTGTTTGCTCACCATTGATCCATGGCGTGGAATGCTACTCTGCTTGATGTGACAGATTCCACAGGCCTCATCCCAGCTTTTGCTCCAGTCTTGTCTCTAGTCCTGCTCCAGCCTTGCTCCTGCTCTTGCCGTGTTCCAACCCTGCTTTTGACTTCTGATTTCAGTGCTGACCCTTGGCTCTGACCCGTAGGCCTGACTAACATTGTTCCAACCCCTAGGCATGACCAGCCTCGCCTTGGTTTCTGACAGTCTTGCATTCTTTTTAAAACACACATCTGTCATGACAGCCTCTGACACTTTTTTGGGCTAGCTGAGGTGTCCAGGTGAATCACTACCACCTGCTCACAGCAGGACAGAGTCTCCTCTGCACCCACCAGAAGAAATTCTCCTCAACTACCAGCTAATGGCAACTTAAGCGCTCTGTTTCAGGCTCCACAAGCCCTGCCCTTTGTTTATGCAGGCTAGCAATTTACACACCCCACTTTGTTACACTTGAGTGCCCAGTCCCTTATCTTCATCTGCAGTATACACTGATTCGCTGTCTCCGGTGAAGTAGTGCACCCCAGTTCACTGGCTTCCCCTCAGCTCAATGCTCTCTTGAGCGCAAGTTACTTAGACAAGTCTATAGTAAAACCAGATTTAAGTTTATTTAACAGAGCTTGAGATAGCAATTCAAATAAAAGTGAGGCTAAGGATTTGAAAACATAAGGTTACAGGAAAAAGAAAAACATAAGATGCAATCTAGAGCCTATACTTACAAACAGGTTACATTCCTGTCCAACAATGTATTTCTCACCCCAAAGTTATTCCATGCAGTGCTTGTCCATAAGACATCCCTGCTGGCAGAGAGTCTCCTTCTGTGATGGGTAACAACTTCCGTTGTTTCTTCTGCTCTTTTACCACTGCAGTCTATTGTCTCTTAGCCTGCCCCCCCCCCACCCACTTCAGAGAGCCCTCCTAGGATTCTTTTTCTTTGACAATGTTCAGCTCTCTACCTAGACCAGAAACTAAACAAAGTGCTGTCTCCATAGATGTCCATTGTTCTTAATGTTGTTTGAATTAGTGCTGAACCTGCCTTGCCTCAGGTGATAAGTCTCACTTCAACAGTTTTGCAACTTCATAGTCTACATTTGACATATCTCACAAACTGTTTTCCATGCAAACATTTTGTAATAACCATGACAATCAGCTAGTTCTTAGCTTTCTCCAGAGACCACACACTATCCCTTTTGGTGTAATATCAATAAGATGGTCTGACATAGACGTACCCTGCCTGGGTATGCAGGGACATGTCTGTGTCACACAGGTATCCTTTGTTAGTCACCAGAGGTCTCTTTCTGAACATGTGGACACAATTCTCCATGGGTTAACAGGGTCAGATTAAAGGTTATGCACATTCAGTTATTAACTACATACATTTCTTCATTTGCTCATCCACTACGGTTTTACCCAAAGTACAAAGAACTTTTCAGTTTGATACATAGAGAGCACTAGATTTGTAATTAAAACACATATTGGTTTATACACATTAAGGATTTTAGCTAGTGGTTGTTCTGGTTGTGAGAGCACAGGAAGTACCACCTTAGAACCAGGAAAGACCTCCATGTTTGCAGACAGAGTAGCCCAAAAACATACATAAGAATGTCCATGCTGGCTCAGACCATCATTCCATCTGGGACAGTTTCTTGTCTCTTCTAGTTGTCAGCGTAAGGTTCTTCAGATGAGGATGCAAGAAATATCATAGAGGACAACTATGGAATGACATCCACATAGGGAAACTTCTTTTCTAACATCATCAGAAGTGATTGGCATATACCCTGAAGTATGAGGGTTTATCACTAATACATTTTTTTCCTCCTAGCAAATGTTGCCGTGGATGTTCTCATTATCCATATAAATGTTTAATCCTTCTGTGAATTGTACTAAGCTTTTGCTTTCAATGTCTTGTGGGAATAAATTCCACAGTTTAATTGTGTTATGTCAAAGAGTATTTCTCATTATCAGTTCTAAAGTATTTGCTTTTGAATTTCAGTTAATGACCCCTTGCTCTAGCATTATGAAAAAAGGTAAATTAGAGTGCCAGAATTACCTTCACATTTTATTTACCTTTATTATATCCTCTCTTATATGAATTGTCTCTTAACCAAGCAGCATCAATCATTTCACTCTCTCTTCATATGGAAGTCCCTCACCCATGCCAGCTGCTGAGCAAGTTGCTATTTGCTGGAAAAGGTAGTAAACTAGTTTGTATATATAAATGTATATATTAGGGCTGTCAAGCGATTAAAAAAATTAAACAATAATAGAGTACCATTTAGTTAAATATTTTGGATGTTTTATACATTTTCAAATATATTGATTTCACTTACAACACAGAACACAAAGTATACAGTGCTCACTTAAATTTATTTTTTATTACAAATATTTGAGCTGTTAAAACCAGAAGAAATAGTATTTTTCAATTCCCCTCATACAAGCACTGTAGTGGAATCTCTTTATCATGAAAGTTGAATTTACAAATGGAGAATTATGTACAAAATATAACCGTATTCAGAAATAAAACAATGTAAAACTTTCGCACCTACAAGTCCACTCAGTCCTACTTCTTATTCAGTCAGTCACTCAGACAAATACGTTTGTTTACATTTGCGGGAGATAATGCTACCCACTTCTTGTTTACAGTGTCACCTGAAAGAGCGAATAGGAGTTCACATGGCATTGTTGTACCTGGCATCGCAAAATATTTACATGCCAGATGCGTTAGAGAGTCACATGTCCTTTCATGCGTCAACCACCATTCTAGAGGACATGCATCCATCCTAAAGAGAGGTTCTGCTTGATAATGATCCAAAACAGTGCAGACCAATGCATGTTCACTTTTATCATCTGAGTCAGATGCCATCAGCAGAAGGTTGATTTTCGTTTTTGGTGGTTTGGGTTCTGTAGTTTTCACATTGGAGTGTTGCTCTTTTAAGACTTCTGTAAGCATGCTTCACACCTCATCCCTCTCAGATTTTGAAAGGCACTTCAGATTCTTAAACTCCGGGTTGAGTGCTGTAGCTATCTTTAGAAATCTAACATTGGTACCTTCTTTGCATTTCGTCAAATCTGCAGTGAAAGTGTTCTTAAAATGAACAATATGAGCTGGGTCATCATCCAAGACTGCCATAAATGAAATATATGTCAGAATGTGGGTAAAATATAGCAGGAGACATACTACTCTCCCCCAAGGAGTTCAGTCACAAATTTAATTAATGCATTTTTTTTTAATGAGCGTCATCAGCATGGAAGCATGTCCTCTGGAATGGTGGCTGAAGAATGAAGGGGCATATGAATGTTTAGCATATTGGCATGTAAATACCTTACAATGCCGGCTTTAAAAGTCCCATGTGAACGCCTGTTCTCATTTTCAAGTGACATTGTAAATAAGAAGCAGGCAGCATTATCTCCCATAAATGTAAACAAACTGGTTTGTCTTAGTGATTGGCTGAACAAGAAGTAGGACTGTAGGCCCTCTAAACTAAAGTTTTACATTGTTTTGTTTATGAGTGCAGTTATGTAACAAAAAAAATCTACATTTGTAAGTTGCACTTTCAAGATAAAGAGATTGCACTGCAGTACTAGTATGAGGTGAATTGAAAAATACTATTTCTTTTGTTTATCATTTTTACAATGCAAATATGTGTAATAAAAATAATAATATAAAGTGAGCATGGTATGCTTTGTATTCTATAATTAAAATCGATATATTTGACAATGTAGAAAAACATCCAAATTATTTAATAAATTTCAATTGGAATTCTATTGTTTAACAGTGTGATTAAAACTGCAATTAATTGCAATTAATTTTTAATTGCATTTAATTTTTTTTAGTTAATTGTGTGAGTTAACTGCAATTAATCAACAGCGCTAATATATATACACACAGCTCTTTATGTGGGGGAGTTTGGAAGTGAAGAGTTCATGAAACAAGCTGTCTTCATCTTTAGTACTGTTTTTGACATTACGCTCCCATATTCTTCATAGAAATATTGTTATGATATGAATATGGCATAACTAAGATATGTCTTATGCAAGATGCATCATGTGAGTTATCATTGGAAAGGTTATGATTTACTGAATATGATTATCCAATTTGTATGCATGTATCATTTCTGTATCTGAAGTTAGGAATATTGACTATATAACAATTATAACTGTGTGTGTACTTTGAGAATGCCCACCAGACAGTAGGCAATCAGCCTGGGATGGGCCATTAGGAAGAACAATAGGACTTTGAAATTACTAATCTCCCTCCTTCCTGAGAAGTTTCCTGGGATGCTGCTTTGACACTGCAGGGTCATGTGATCATGTCACCTGGTACAGGATACCATCTTAAAATGCTGTGCATATCTTCCTCCACATTGAGGGAGGGGGTGAATTCCATAAGCTTATGCTATATAGATCTCTATACAGCATAAGACTATATAATTTTGGGTTTGCAGTCCAGAGGGTGTGTGCACTAGAGTGCTGGGCAATTCCTCGAGCTGAGTCTTCCCACACAGAGCTTATTTCAGACTGTGAGATTCTAGAGCTGGGTACATCCCTACCTGCATATATGTGTGTGTGTGTGTGTGTGTGTGCGTGTGCGTGTGCGTGTGTGTGTGTGTGTGTGTGAGGGAGCCCAGGCTGGTAGACCACCCTACCTGCATGTGTGTGTGTGTGTGTGTGTGTGTGTGTGAGGGAGCCCAGGCTGGTGGAATGGGGGTCCAACCCATCACACTGTTCATAATTCATCACATGTATTTCTCTCTTTCACAATTGTGAAAATAAATGTTTAGTTCCTCACCTTAATCTTCTGTGAATGCAAATTAGAGGATTGCCATGGTGACTCGCTTAAAAAGAATTTATAATATTATTGTTTATGACAATACAGTGTGTGACTTCTTCTCCGTCCTTTTCACTGATGGAATCTCAATGCTCTTTGTTATGTATTTGCTTTATATAGTGTGTTATGGAATAACTAATGGTAACATTTTCAAAAGCCCCTAAGTCCCATTTTCAAAAGTGACTTAGGCCCTTAGGTGCATAAATTTACTTGAAAGTCAATGGAAATAGGACTTTCACAGCTCATTCTTTTATTGCAGAAGGCATGGCTATATGTCATGCAAAGATGGAAAAGGTGCAGCACAGCAGATATTAGGTTTTCAAAAGGACCAACGTCAGATTTATTTGTTTTATATACAGGAATGTTTATAGCATTTTTTACTTTTTAAATTTACAAAACATTGTCCTTCCATTATTGCTTTAAAAAGTTTAGAAACATGTCCTATTTCTAGCAAGTCCTCAGATTCATGATCTGGAATATATAGCCTGAAGATTAGTGTAGTTCTGAGTCTGCTGGGCTGTTGAAGTTATTCACAATCAATTAATTTGCAAATGTATCTACTACTGCTTATTGGCTCCAAACATAATTATCTAGTTCTGTCTGCTTTCTTATAACCGAGTACTTCTACTTTTGTATCATGACTGCATGTACTAAAGGTTTAGTGGTATCTCAATGTAGGTAAGAATAAAATACACAAAAGGTGCAATCAGAGCCAATTTAAAACAATGGGTATAGGTCATACGGACTGTATTCAAAACAGAATGTTTAAATTGTAATGAAAGAGGTCCGGGGTTCAAGCAATGTTTTTACATTCATAAATGATGCGGCAAGCCCAGAGGTGCCGGGGCTATGAACTGCCAAGCCTAGAGGTGCCAGGGTTCAGCCCTGGCAAGCCCTGGCACAAATTAAGTACTGGTAATACTTACACTGTGGAGCATCCATTGATAGAGAGGGGCACAGTGAGGCTGGGTCATAATGGCTATCATGACTACTGAGAAAATAACACTGACAGGATTAATGTAGTAGTCTGGGAAGTAAGCTGCATTAGAAATAATGGGTTGGGTTGGACAAATATTAGGCTGTGACACTCTGTACCTCGGGGTTAATCCTTATAGTATGATTGTGTGGTATCCAATGCAAAGTTTGTCATGTCAGGTGTCTTCGGAAGGCTCATGATACACTAAGCATTGTGGTTATAGTAAGGTTATAGTAAGGCTATAGGTTATAATTTCATGTTTATAGTTATGAGACTGAAAATGTGTCCTCATGGCTTAAAACAAGCCCAGGCAAAACTCTCCGGGAATGGAGGGGCAGGTCACACTTCATCAGGGCATATATGGGACAAACCCAGCCCAGTCTCACAGGAACAAAGGACACTGGCTTAGGCAGCCTCAAAGGATCTGTTGAACTCTTGAGTGAGTCACCCCTCTTCCTTTGGGCAGTTTGGGATTACGATGAGGTAATGTTCACCTGACCCTGAGGGGGCGGGGCAAAGCCAAGAAGGAAGAAAGAACATAGTAAGAGGGAAAGACGTTTGTCATGCTCTTCCTCTCTCTTCCACCTCCATCCATAGACATCACCACCAAGTGACTGAAGCGCTGATCAAAGGGGAGAGCCTGGCTGAAGGGCAACTATCCAGCCTGTGATGAGAAGCGTCTAAGTTTATAGGGGCACTGAAAGTGTTAAGATCAGCTTAGAATGCATTTTGCTTTTATTTCATTTCACCAAATCTGACTTCTTGTGCTTTGACTTATAATCACTTAAAATCTATCTTTTGTAGTTAATAAATTTGTTGGTATATCCTACCTGAAGCAGTTTGGTTTGAAGTGTGTCAGAGACTCCCCTTGGGATAACAAGCCTGGTACATATCAATTTCTTTGTTAAACTGAGGAACTAATATAAGCTTACAGCGTCCAGTGGGCATAACTGGTCACTGCAAGATGGAGGCTCCTAGGATTGTGTCTGAGACCGGAGATATTGGCTAGCGTCACTGAGTTGCACAATCCAAGCAGCTTACATGCCAGAAGCTGTGCATGAACAGCTCAGGAGTGGGCGTTCTCACAGCAGAACAGAGTAAGGCTGGCTCCCAGAGTCAAGGATTGGAGTGACCTGGCAGATTACCAATTCAGATAACACCAGGAGAAAGTCATATAGGCTAAGAACGATACCAAGGGAAGTGGTACCATAGAAAGTCCATCACTTGGACCTTTAAAAACCATACTAGGCAAAGCATTGAAAATGTATTTTAGGGAGTAATCCTGCCCTGACAGGGATAGGTATCAGATGATTGAATAGATCTCTGATTTTTAACTTCTATGACCTACAAGGTCCCTTCCAGCCTTAATTTGTGATCCAATTCTATAACCATTGTTTATATATGTGACTAGATTGTCAAAAAGTAACAAAAAGTAATTCAAATTTGTTATTTAGCCTGAAAAAGCAATCAGATGAGTCGCAGGAGTTTTAAAAATCAACTATTACTGCAACCATGTACTTTAAATAGTTAATCGATTACATGTATCTGGTTACTTTAACAGCCCTCTGGCTAAAATATGAGTTTGTAAATACTTTTTGAGAAAATCTGTTCTATTCTATTCTGCATAGCTTCTTATACTGCACACATCATCATATTATCTGAGTGCCTTCCAGTATGCATTAAATGACATGATTAACTTCCATCATGTGTTGTTTGTTCTCTCAACCTCTTCCCCAGGCGGGGAATGATACTCACATATGTGGAACTCTCTGAGATCTGTAGATGAAAAGTGTTAAATATTATAATGAAATAAAGGAACATTTTAGACTTAAGTTTACTATAAACAATGTATATTTAGAATCACTCTCTCATGAACAGTCCTTCTATTTTACAATTCTTCATTTTGCTTCAGAATGTGGGGGCATTGGGAAGCTATGAACTCCATAATGTCTGATTACATGCGCTGCATAATGTCTGGATGACACAGCAACTTTGCTGTGTTGTTCTAGGGAGCACTGCATAGAAATTGATGGTAATAATACCCCAGCTGTTTAGCAGGAATTGAAACACTGTGGGAAGTAGAGACCATCCCCTTGGGAGAAATGAGTATCAGAGGGGTAGCTGTCTTAGTCTGTATCCAGAAAAACAACAAGGAGTCTGGTGATGCCTTAAAGACTAACAGATTTATTTAGGCATAAGCTTTCATGGGTAAAAAATCTACTTCTTCAGATGCATGGAGTGAAAATTACAGACACAGGCATAAATATATTGGCACATGAAGAGAAGGGAGTTACCTTACAAGTGAAGAACCAGTGTTGAGAAGGCCAGTTCAGTAAAGGTGGATGTTGTCCACTCTCAATAATTGATGAGGAGGTGTCAATACCAAGAGGGGGAAAATTGCTTTTGTAGTGAGCCAGCCACTCCCAGTCCCTGTTCAAGCCCAAATTAATTGTGTTAAGTTTGCATATGAATTGTAGCTCTGCAGTTTCTGTTTGAAGTCTGTTTTTGATGTTTTTTTGTTGAAGGATAGCTATTTTTAAATCTGTTATTGAATGTCCAGGGAGATTGAATTGTTCTCCTACTGGCTTTTGTATGTACTATTCCTGATGTCTGATTTGTGTCCATTTATTCTTTTATGTAGAGGCTGTCCGGTTTGGCCAATGTACATGGCAGAGGGGCATTGCTGGCACATGATGGCATATATCACATTAGTAGATGTGCAGGTGAATGAGCCCCTGATGGTGTGGCTGATGTGGTCGGATCCTATGATGGTGTCGCTAGAGTAGATATGGGGACAGAATAGGCAATAGGGTTGTTACAGGGACTGGTTCCTGGGTTAGTGTTTTGATGGTGTGGTATGTAGTTGCTGGTGAGTATTTGCTTCAGGTTGGGGGGCTGTCTGTAAGTGAGGACTGGCCTGCCTCCCAAGGTCTGTGAGAGTGAGGGATTGTTTTCCAGGATAGATTGTAGATCATTGATGATGTGCTGGAGAGGTTCTAGCTGGGGCCTGTACATGATGGCCAGTGGTGTTCTGTTCTTTTCCTTGTTGGGCCTGTCCTGTAGTAGGTGACTTCTGAGTACCCATCTCACTCTGTCAATCTGTTTCCTCACTTCCCAAGGTGGGTGTTGTAGTTTTAAGAATGCTCGATAAAGATCTTGAGTTTTTTACTCAGTTTTGCCATGTCTACAGTAGGAATATAGGTTATGTTTAAAATAGTGTTAGCTAACATGTTTTAACTAGCACATTTTAAAACACTTATGTGGACAGGGCATTAATACCTCTAAAATGTGTTAGCTTGCCCAGCTGTACTTTGTCTTTGTCTACACTAGATGCTAAATGATGGTTAAAACATATTAATAAGTATGTATTTGCTAACATGTTTTAAAACACAACCTGTTCTAAGATTAAGAGGAGCTTGCAAGTGCAAGAAAAAAGTGAGGACTAACAGTGGCAAGTAATATGCTTGTTTTGTCTCTGAACATTCTCCAGAATCAAATAAAGATGCTTTACTCACTAATGAGACCAAAAATTTTAAATGATGGGTAGGAAAGCTGAAGAATTTGGAAGAGAGAAAGCGGAGTTCTTATTCACTAACACTTTTAAAGGATCCCTAAAAGATCTTTTCCAGGAAGAATAAAAGAATAAATAATGATTTCAGATGTTATCCAGTAAGACCATATTCTTAACATTATGAAAGTGAATATAATTAGATATGCTTTAATAACTATATAAGTGATTTAACATTTTTAAATGTCTAAACTATTTCCCTGACTCTGAATACGGTAATCAAAAGTTGGAATTCCCAATATGCTGCTGAAGCAGTGCCAGGTCTGCAATTTTCTTATTACCATTAGGTAAAGAAAATTGACAATTTTCTATTATTTTTCTTTTCTCTGATTTAGCAGTACTTGCTAAACATCAATGTACTAGGATGGCAGTCGGTTTCTAGCATAGGTATTCCCAGGGCCCCATAGTTCTAATATTCAAGTTCCAAATACAGCACCCAATAATGCTCTCCTATGAGGAAAACCAGCCAGAAGGGGGCCTAAGGACTTGTCCACAAAATTCTCAGATCCTGAGGGATAAGCAACAGGCCCTGTGCAGATGGCCTGTCTCTCCCATCATTCCCTAGCTCTCTAAAGATTTCTGCAGCATATTAAGGGTTCTGCCACATTTTAAAAGGGGTTTTTCAAACAAGGGCCTTGAAAATGTAATGCAGATGCCTGAGCTCTGCAGGGCTGGTTGAAGGCATAATTTGTATGTAGGGCTATTGATTAATCACAGTTAACTCTCACGATTAACTCAAAAAATTAATTGTGATTAAAAAATTAATTGCACTGTCAAACAATAGAATACCAATTGAAATATATTAAATATTTTGAATGTTTTTCTACATTTTCAAATATATTGATTTAAATTACAAGACAGAACACAAAGTGAACAGTGCTCACTTTATATTATTTTTATTACGAATATTTGCACTGTAAAACTGATAAAAGAAATAGTATTTTCCAATACACCTTATACAAATACTCTAATGCAATCTCTTGAAAGCGCAATTTACAAATGTAGGTTTTTTGTTACATAACTGCATTAAAAAAATTTAAAACTTTAGAACCTACAAGTCCACTCAGTCCTACTGCTTGTTCAGTCAATCGCTAAGAGAAACAAGTTTTTTTACATTTACAGGAGATAATGCTGCCCACGTCTTAATTACAATGTCACCTGAAAGTGAGAACAGGCATTCACATGGCACTGTTGTAGCTGGTGTTGCAAGGTATTTATGTGCCAGATGTGTGTGGAGACTTGGAATAAAGTTGTGGTGAAGCCAGGTCATCATACAATAATACCTCGAAGGATAAAGGTCCTGCTGTAAATCTTCAGGAGTGTTTGGAGCTACTAATATCCAGGCAGAATTGCTGTTTAGTAGAGCCCTCTTTCAAGCTGGATCAAAGGGTTCTGTGTAAGAACAATTAAAGTGACTGATCAGGAAATGCAGCTGATGAAAAATCAGACCATCCAGACAGTGTCCAATGTAGCTGGTATCTCAAAACCTCAGAGATCAAGAGCTGTGAAGTGGCCCAATCAGTAAAAGGACTAGGGTGGGGATGAAGCTGCAGAAGACAACAAAAGGAAGTGATTAGAACAACTGCTCTTACAGAATGCTGGTGTGTTCTCCAAGAATAATGGAGAGTTTAGGAGAGATGATTGCGGGTAACATCAGATTGTGTTTAAGACAGGGAGCGTTCTTGTGAGGCACTCCCCCCGCCCTCCATCAGATTCCACTGTCATAACAGGTTGTAAGTGACAAATTGTCTTTGTGACACCCTGTAGACTGTTTCAATTCCACAGAATGCCTTTTGGACTCATGAATGCATGAGGGATGTTCAGAGGGTAGTAGATGATCTAACCCAAATTTTGAGTAATCAAGGCATCCTCACATACTTAGATGATGTGGGAGGAACATCTGGTAGGAGTGGAAAGGATTCCAAAGCTTTTTAAGGAGTCAGGGTTTAAACATTCAGGAAACAAATGACAGTTTATGAGGAGCAGCTTCACCTTCCAAGGACATGTAGTCAGTGAGATTGGGTTGGAACCCCAACCACAGAAACTGAATGTTATTAAAGGACTGTAAAGTTTCTACAAGCTGGGAGGAGGTACAGAGGTTTGTAGGTCTCTGCAGATTCTATAGATTTGTAAAAAATGTTGCAGAGTGGGCAGCACCATTATAGCAGCTAACCAGGGGTGATCTTGTCTGGATCTTGTCTGGAATACTAGCTGTCAGGAGCACTATCCCTGATGATGCCACAGCACAACTGGCTGCTGAGCTCTGTGCCTTTATACTTACGCACAACTATTTCAAATTTGATGACAATATATATCTCCAGATCAGTGGCACTGCTATGGGCACCCGCATGGCCCCACAATATGCCAATATCTTTATGGCCGACCTGGAACAACGCTTCCTCAGCTCTCGTCCACTCACGCCCCTTCTCTACCTACGCTACATTGATGACATCTTCATCATCTGGACCCATGGGAAGGAGACTCTGGAAAAATTCCACCATGATTTCAACAGCTTCCACCTCACCATCAACCTCAGCCTGGACCAATCTACACAGGAGGTCCACTTTCTTGACACCACGGTGCAAATAAGTGATGGTCACATTAACACCACCCTATATCGAAAACCTACCGACCGCTATGCCTACCTTCATGCCTCCAGCTTCCATCCCGGACACATCACACGATCCATTGTCTACAGCCAAGCACTGAGGTACAACCGCATCTGCTCTAACCCCTCAGACAGAGACCAACACCTACAAAATCTCCACCAAGCATCTCAAAACTACCATACCCGCACGAGGAAATAAGGAAACAGATCAACAGAGCCAGATGTGTACCCAGAAGCCTCCTACTGCAAGACAAACCCAAGAAAGAAACCAACAGGACTCCACTGGCCATCACATACAGCCCCCAGCTAAAACCCCTCCAACGCATCATCAAGGATCTACAACCCATCCTGGACAATGATCCCACACTTTCACAGGCCTTGGGTGGCAGGCCAGTCCTTGCCCACAGACAGCCTGCCAACTTGAAACATATTCTCACCAGTAACTGCACACTGCACCATAATAACTCTAGCTCAGGAACCAATCCATGCAACAAACCTCGATGCCAACTCTGCCCACATATCTACACCAGCGACAGCATCACAGGACCTAACCAGATCAGCCACACCATCACTGGTTCATTCACCTGCACATCCACCAATGTAATATACGCCATCATATGCCAGCAATGCCCCTCTGCTATGTACATCGGCCAAACTGGACAGTCTTTACGGAAAAGGATAAATGGACACAAATCAGACATTAGGAATGGCAATATACAAAAACCTGTAGGAGAGCACTTCAACCTCCCTGGCCACGCTATAGCAGACCTTAAGGTGGCCATCCTGCACCAAAAAAGCTTCAGGACCAGACTTCAAAGAGAAACTGCTGAGCTTCAGTTCATCTGCAAATTTGACACCATCAGCTCAGGACTGAACAAAGACTGTGAATGGCTTGCCAACTACAGAACCAGTTTCTCCTCTCTTGGTTTTCACACCTCAACTGCTAGAACAGGGCCTCATCCTCCCTGATTGAACTGACCTCGTTATCTCTAGCTTGCTTGCTAGCATATATATACCTGCCCCTGGATATTTCCACCACATGCATCTGAAGAAATGGGTATTCACCCACGAAAGCTCATGCTCCAAAACGTCTGTTAGTCTATAAGCTGCCACAGGATTCTTTGCTGCTTTTACAGATCCAGACTAACACGGCTACCCCTCTGATACTTGTCTGGATGGAGGAACATCAAAAAGTGTTTGAGTCACTGAAGGAAGGACTTGTAAATTATGCTGTGCTTAACTTCCCAGATCCAGCTCACCCATTTATAGTAACTTGTGATGCCTCAAAGGTTGCACTTGAACAAATTGATGAGCTCGGTAGGTGGCCTTTGGCGGTGGCAAGTTAAATGAGAGGGAAACAAAATGTAAGATGATGTCACTCCTGTGGTATACTACAGCCAATCCACAAGCTAGGAACTGATCTGGTGATTCTCAGGGCAGGTATATAAGCCTCACAGGAAGAACAGCAGGTCAGTCTGCTCAATGTCACTCCAGGACTTGGAACTCAATCCTGCCTTATGGGGCATCTGATGCCACTAAGTCTTAGCTTGCTCCAGTCCTATTCGTATTCTTGCTTTGGCCCTGCTCTTGCTTCCATCCTGTTCTGGGTTTGCTCTCACTCTGGCTTCATTCAAACCCCACTCTGGACTCCCGATTCCAGCTCTGACTCTTGGCTCAGACCACTAGGCAAAACTGCCACAGTTCCAACCATTAGGCATGACCATCCCCATCACAGTTACTAACATCAAGTATTTGGCTATACGATTGGAGTATCTGGCTATTGTGGATCCCTTGAGGCCTGTCATCCCAATTTACTAGGTACAGAATTCACTGTGAACATAGACCACAGTGCCCTGCAGAGGCTCCTTATCAAGCACAACCCAGAAGGATACTTGTGGAGATGGATTCACAGACAAGATGGTCAGGGATGCAACCTCATTATCTGGGTGTCCCTAAGCTTCTGACTACCAGATACTAGGACCGGATGATATGGGGATGAATCACTTGATAATTGCCCTGTTCTATTCATTCCCTCTGAAGCATCTGCCATTGGCCACTGTTGGGAGACAGGATACAGGGCTAGATGGACCATTGGTTTGCCCCAGTATGGCCATTCTTATGTTTTATGTCTGTCTGTCTCTCTCTTCAACATAAACCTGGAAAGCAAAATGTGGTTGCAGCCAGGTGAGACCAGTGAGAATAAACTCAGCCTGGTCTTATGAGGACATCTGGCAAGAACAGACTAAGGACTCTGAATTATGTTCAATGTACCAATAGCTCTACCAAAGGAGACCCAGACTGGGGAGGTTCAACGCAGCTCAGGAGTAATTACACTGGTCTACAATTTTTGAGAAGTCGTCTGCTTCACAGATAAAATGTGATATTTATTATGTATTTTGATGTGCTGAATTCAAATATGACAATTAAAACAACTGATTGGCTACTGTTTCTAAGATATTTAAGTTTTTACATTTTATGTCTATGTATATTGTGTAGATAGTAGAGTTTTAATCATAAATTGTAAACCTAGGTCTTTTCACGTGTTTATGGTTGCTTTACATGATAATATTTCACCTGACCTGTTTATGTAACACTTTAAAAATCAGCAAAAGGGTTATATAAATAAAATGTATTATGAAACAAAAGGCAAAAAACTATTATGTACATAGTTTAGTCCTATTCAGTGTCTACTCGGCCCTTCTTGGCTTGTCTCTTGTATTCATTAAATGGAGCATCTCTTGTCACTGTCCAGCAATAGTCTGCAAGCATTGATGGGCTCCATTTGCCCTGATAGCCTGCCAGGAGATTCCACTGCTGTAGTCTGGAGCCCAACAGCTCTGCCTTACTCTTGGGTAGTTCCAAATCCCTGACAAGGTCATTCAGTTCACCTTGTGTTATGAGGTGTGGTTCAGAGGAGGAGGATGGGAGAAAATGTGGGTCCTGTGACATTGATGGTTAAGGACCCAGAAGTTTCATCCTCTTCCTCTTCCTCGTCTGACTCAAGTGAGAATGATTCTGGTGCATCAGGAACCGGCAGTCCTTCTCCGTGGGGTACTGGGCGTATAGCTGATGGAATGTTTGGATAATGCACAGTCCATTTTTTCTTCTTTGATACACCTTTCCCAACTGGAGGCACCATGCAGAAGTAACAATTGCTGGTATGATCTGTTGGCTCTCTCCAAATCATTGGCACTGCAAAAGGCATAGATTTCCTTTTCCTGTTCAACCACTGGCCAAGATTTGTTGCACAAGTGTTGCAGCATATGTGTGGGGCCCACCTCTTGTCCTGATCTCCAATTTTGCAGCCAAAAGAAAGGTGACAGGCTTTCTTAACCAGAGTGGTTAGACTGCACTTTTGTGATGCAAAAGTCACTTCACCACAAACATAGCAGACGTTATCTGCATTGTTCACACAAGTACGAGGCATCTCTGCTCACTTTGGCTAAACAGAAATGTGTCCCTTTGCAAAATCAAACACTGACAAATAAGAGAGCACGACACTGTATGATTTCTAGAGCTGATATAGGGCAATTTGTTCAGCAGAGTGATGTAAGCTTCGTTATGATTGCATCATCCATGACTTCTAGGAATAACATGATGCAATTCATATCATGTATGACCCAATACCAGATTCAGATTGCATCATTCATTGTTTTGCCTAAAAAGCAAGTACTGTCCAAACCCAGTCATAGATTTATTCATAGATCCAGTCAAAGATGTATTTTAGTCATTTCTGGTTTAAATTGAGATCCCTTCCCTTTATAACTCACTTATCCTCCGCCATTCCCAAGTCAAGGGTCGTATATACTGACCCAATAGCATATCTTGAAAACTAGAGCCAATCAACAATTTTAAGCATCATTTTCGTTCTCAGTGACCCAGAATTAGTAAAGTTGGACTACATTTATTTCAGAAGCATTTTGGCTGTAGAGCAGTGTTATCCATTAATCCTGCGACTGACTTGGTGGTGTAGGAAGGTAACAGAAATGTCTTTCCAGTAATCTTGCAGAGAATGGTACTAAAGGGTCTTCATGATAACTGAGCAGCAGGCCATATGGGTTATGACGACACTGAGACTGGCATCCAACAGATTTTCTTGGTTGGGCATGGCTGCAGATGTTAAGGACTGGATACTTTCCTGTCTTATCTGTCAAGAAAGGAAAGCACTTGCAAGGAGAGGAAGAACTCCTTTAGGGGAAAACCCCCAACCTAGTGAGGCCTGGGAGTGCATACAGATTGACTTGAAAGGTCTGTTAAAAGAAACACCATTGAAAATCAGTATTTGTTAGTGTATGGCATCTTCTCATCTTATGGTGGCACAGCTACTGACAGATAAAACAACTGAGGCAGTTACAGCTGCAATGAAGAAATATGTAGTATTGTAGTTTGGCCCACCAAGCTGCATCAGCAGCCATCAGAGGAAGGAATTGAATCACAGTTATTACACAAGGTTTGCTGACAATTCCAGATAACCAAGGTGAGGACCAGTGTCTCTCACCCTGTGAATAATGGGGGAATGGAGAGAGTAAACTGCACCATTGATTTGATGGTTAGAATCTTAGTCAGTGAAGACCAATTAGACTGGGGTATGAAGACACCTTTTGTTGTCTTTGCATATCCATCACTTCTTTATTAGATTATTTCTGAAATAATATAATTATTGTTGCTATAACAGGCACCGCACAAACTTGGTGGAATGATGATAATCAATGGACATGGTAATATTAGGGTGCAAAATACAATGGAATGACAGAATAAGTCATCCTGGTGGGGGATTGGCACTATATGTGATAGAAAGCGTAGAGTTAACTACAGTAAAAATCTTAAATGAATCAAGCGATACCATAGATTCTCTATGGACAGAAATTCTATGCTTGAATTATAACAGTATAGCTGTAGCAATATACAACCAACTGCCTGACCAGAATGGTGATGGTGACTGTGAAATGCTCTGGGAGATTAGAAAGGCTACAAAAACAGAAAACTCCATATTAATGGTATAGTAAGATGAGGCCCTGAAACATAAACCCTTATCAGAGGCCCAGTATGAGGCCTGAGGCCTGAACTAAAGTAATGGTCAAGACTTTGCTAATATAAAGCAAAGTTAAGCTGTGAGCCAGAGGCAGGCCCTGCTCACAGAAGCTGGCAAGGAAAGGGCTGATACTGCAAAACGAGACATACCTAGAAGGTACTGGACACCAGATATCAGAACATTCGCATACTTGTTATCTGTGTGGAGTGTACAAGGAACAGGCTGACCCATCCCAATGACAAGGCCAAAAGGGTAATATGATGGATAGAGTTGTTTTGTTCAAACCAACATGTACAAGGTGACAGGCAGCACCTTACTACATAGAGGGGTTGTACCTTGCTACATAGAGGGGTTGCACCTCAATACATCAGGAGTGATATGTAACTTGTTTGTACCCATGTATAAGAATGCATCCCTGAGTGGATGTCTTTGTCCAGCCTAGGGGGCAGTGGAAAGTCCAGCCACTGACTAAGCTGAGCCCATTGCCAGGGGGCACATATTCGTAGTATGTTCTGTAGAGTAAAGTCTAGAAGGAACTATTATTGTGCTTCATTTGACAATAAACCTGGCCGAAGTGCCTTCGTACCTTACTGGAGTCTGTGGTCTTTGGGGGTTTTCTTGGGGTCTGCTGTGTCAGCTATCTGCGCAGAGCTGGGACAGCACACAGAGGGAACACATGCACGTAGCCAATTGATATCAACTTTGAACAGAGCAGAGCACCACACCGGTAGCATCTGACAACAAATGGGTGATTTCAACTACACATATTAGCTTGGTACATGTCACCTCAGACTGAGATGTGGAGATAGAATTTGTAGACACCATTAATGACTGCTTCTTGGAGCAGCTATTCCTGGAACCCACAAGGGGAGAAGCAACTCTTGGTTTAGTCCTATGTGGAGCACAGGAGCTGGTCCAAGAGTTGAACATAGTTGAACCACACTATAATAGCAACCATAATGTAATTAAATTTAACATCCTTCTGGGGGGGAAATACCAAAGAAACCCATCACAGGAGCCACTGTTGCAAGGTAAGTGTGGAGTGGGCTTGCTCTCCAAACCCCCATTTCTGGGGCCTCCCCTCAGTGTTTTTGCACCTTTGCTTTCATGATATTTTGGAGTATTCTTCTTAAACTCATTTGTCTCCATGGTAATTTTTTGAAGGCTCAGTTTCAGGTTTTGCCCTGGGCCCCCAAAAGCCTCCGTATGCCCCTGCAGTGTCTTATATCAGTGACCTGAGGGCAGCATTCCAGATGGTGGAGGTACAGATAAGCAGGAAACACAGGAGTCAGGAAAGAGGAGAACCATGTGCCCATCCAGGAAGGAGAGAAGGTGTGGCTACACAACCGAAAAAAATCCCAGATTTACTCCTTTTTGGATGGGACCTTGCATGGTAATTAAAAAAACCTAAACAACTTATCCTTGCTGATAATACTAGAAGCGAAAGCTCTTCCCTTTGTAGCACATTGAGAACTGGTGCACAGATTCACTGACAGAAAGGGGAGGACAAACATTGAAGATGCTCAACCACCATCCCAAAGGGATGCAGAAGATGGTTTGGAAGTACCTTAGCAGGTTCCTGTGGCTCATGGTGGGAGACCAGTTGTGGAGGAAGAATTGCCAGGCTGTCCTTGGGATCTCAACACGCTGCAGGGTTCAGCAGACACAGTGGATAGGACTGACCAAAAGGACATGACTCCTGCACTTGCTGATAATCTAGATCCAGCTACTAGTGATGATTCATTGACTGAATATAGGACTTGAGCAGACAGACCAATAGGAAATTTGGGAGGGGTGGAGCGGACGGGGAGAGACAGATTGCCCAGTTTCACTGAAATTACTATTTAAATTCTTATTCAACTAGAAAGGGGAAAGCTGTAATGATTACTGTAGGCAGTACCTCCACCACTAAATTGTGCTGTATCTTTATCTTAGCGTGCAGTTGTTGTGTGGCATGTTATTATGTTGTTGTAGCTGACCTGGTTTAGCAGGAAGTTGAGTCTTGCTTGTGTGTGCTGGAGTTGGTATTTCCAGTGTGAGTGAGTATTACAGCATTTTTTATTCTTGTGAGATTTTGATTTCACTGTTCCCTTGCGCCTGCAACAAAAATATTTTGATGAAAAAGATGTTTGTGTGGAGCAATATGTTCATTGTGTCTCAGTCACTGGTGCTGACTCCGTGGGTGCTCCAGGGCTGGAGCACACACGGGAAAAAACATGGTGGGTGCTGAGCACCCACCGGCAGCCCCCAGATCAGCACCTCTCCCTCTCTCTCAGCACTTTCCGCTGCAATCAGCTGTTCTGTGGCATGCAGGAGTGCGGGGGGTGGGTGGGAGTGAGGGCAGGGTGTGCTTGGAGGAGGGGGCAGGAGGAGGCAAGGCAAGGCAATGGCATTGAAACATTTTTAATAGTGGAGGTGCTGAAAGCCAGCCCCCTTACCCTTGTCCACCCCCTCTTGCCCTCCCAGAGCTGAGGCCAGGAGCAAAGCCCTGGGTGCAGGGTGGCAGCAGATCCCCAGTCGTGGTGTGCCCTCAGAGCCCTTGGTGTGGGGACAGCAGCCAGGACCCTGATGCGGGGTGGCATCCGGGACCCGGGCAAGGGGCTGACAGTGGGGAGGCTGGGGGTGATGCAGCATCCCCCACAACCCTAATTCCCATGCCTATGGGCAGGGGTGGCATGGGGTGGGAAGAGGCAAGGTGGGGGTGGGGCTGTGGGGGAAGGGGTAGTGTTGGGGCAGGACCAGGATCAAGCACCCCCTGGCACATTAGAAAGTTGGCGCCTGTGGTCTCAGTGGCTCCACATCAAATGTCCCTAGTTTATATGTAAAAAGGACGTTTTTCTAACTGCCATCCCTGCCCCACAAAAGGAACCTGGAATCTGAGAGTCAGGTTAGGTATTTTCCTTCTCACGTTTTGTCACCAGTAATAAATGTACTGTGGGCCAAATTATGTCTTCAATTACACCTGTGTAATATTGTCTTCGTATTATGGCCCCAGTGACATTTTTGCAACCTCTGCCTTCAACAGATTTGCGCAGCAATTGTAATTTAGTGAATAATTCTGTTGTTGATGCACACAAAATAGAATTTAATGCTCTGTTTTAGATGTGTTAGAGCCTTCGTGCTGAGGAAAGAATTGCTGAGTAAGAGAATGCCATATTTATATAGTCATTTTTCAGAGAACCACACTTTTAAAGTTTAAGCATTTTGAGCCAATCAAAAGTGTAGGTATACTAATGAGATATGCTTTTGGAAGTTTTTTTTCTCCTAAGTGGATGGACAGCTGAATGTGGCATTCAACACAAATACTCCTATTTCTAAACACTTTCAGAAATTGGCAATACTATTCATTATCCCGTTAGCCAGGTCCATGACTAGGACTCAAGGTGCTACTGCAATATAAATAAATAAATAAATAATAAAGAATCGCTGACAAGCAATCAGATTTTTCTTCTAGCACATTCATAATCTCTTTATTTTGTTGTGCAAATCATAGCAACTAATTCTTTTAAATTGGTTTATATAATTGTACAAATAATTTGGTTACAACCTTTATTATTTTGTAGTACACAGTCTCTGAAATGAATATGTATAGATTCAATTCCAAAAAGGATAGTACCTGTTCCTTTGAAATTCACAATCATTACTGTCAGACTACTGTGGTGTTAACTCGTGGGTTTTTGATAATTAGGAATTGTAAATATTACTACATTCAAATATTTTGTTGTGGGAACAGTGTTCCATGAAATTATTTAAAAGAGTGTCTCTGCAAAACCAGCAAGAAGAATCTTAACTATTAACAATTGTCCTATGTGGTTTTGTAAAATATTTTAAAACATTTTGGCTAGATTGTCACAGCTCTTACATGCAGGGGACTTAGCCCTGCCCCTCCACCCCTTTCTTCCCTGTATGGCTGAATAAGGGCTGCTTAGGCCATGGCTCCAGCTCCTGTGGGAGAGCAAGGATGGCAAGAAGTGGAGAGTGAGAGGAGCCCAGGCTCTGTTCTTTCCACCTGCCAGCCAGAGTGACTGGCTGGATGCACAGTGGGGAGCAAGCTGCATCAGGAAAAGAGTCTAAGTGTTATGCTGCCCTTCCTTTCAGAGGGTTGGGGAGCAGGGGTCAAACTGACTAAATTTGAGTCACAATTCATTCTCTGATCTGCTCCTAAGCTACGTGCTGCCACTTGGGGCACACTGTAAGCCACAGTTATCTGAAGAACTCTACTGTTTAAAGCATTTCAGTGAGCAGAGCAAGATTATTTTTCTTCACTAGCAAATTTTCAAACATCTTAAAGCTCTAATAACATTTTTAAAATTGCAGTGGTGGGACACAAACCAAAGTTTTGGATGCCAGAATTTTGTTAGATCAGTGGCTCTCAACCTTTCCAGACTACTGTACCCCTTTTCAGGGGTCTGATTTGTCTTGCGTACCCCCAAGTTTCACACCACTTAAAAACTACTTGCTTACAAAATCAGACTTAAAAATACAAAAGTGTAACAGCAAACTATTACTGAACAATTGCTTACTTTCTCATCTTCCCCATATAATTATAAAGTAAAATGATTGGAATATAAATATTGTACTTACATTTCAGTCTATAGTATACAGAGCAGTATAAACAAGTCATTGTCTGTATGAAATTTTAGTTTCTACTGACCTTGCTAGTGCTTTTTATGTAGCCTGTTGTAAAACTAGGCAAGTATCTAGATGAGTTGACGTGCCCCCTGGAAGACCTCTGTGTACCTCTGGTTGAGAACCACTGCATTAGTGGACACTGGAATCCAAATGCAGACAGACTTGTTTTTAGGATTCTACTTATCCATAAATGGGACTTACCATACGTAAAATACTTCAGAAAAAATACTTAATTTATAAAGGATTATTTTTCCCTCTACCATTTCTATATTTTAATTTGGCAGGCAAAATGAGCTATAAAGAACAATATTAAGCTCCACTATTAGTTTCAAGTGATTATGTTTAAACTTTCTTGAAAAAGGAATTAAGGTGCATTAAGATATAATCAGATATCTACAACGTGCTCAAGCTGTTACTTAGATATTGCACTGCAAAACATAATAGCAAGTTCATACATTTCATCAAGTCAGCTATACAGCAGAGACTTCTATTAAACGTGTGTAGTGAGACGGTACTGTATCATTTTAATATGTTATCTAGATATGCAATGTTGGAATTTACACATTACTCTACAGTTATAGGCGCTACAAATAAGATGAATATGTGCACAATACTTTAAAATGCATTGTAAATCCTTTCTGGTTTTATTGGCTATGGCAATTCCTCACACAGTCAAAACTGGTTAAATCCTCCTTCCCATCATAATTAACTGAAGACTACAACATTCCCAACAGAGATCATTAAGGCTGTATTCAGATGATTGTTTCATTAGTCTGTGCATTTCCCCAACATTTCCCCAACGTTCCCACACCAAAAATCTTCCACATAGAAAGAAAAGTGTGTTGACTCCAGGGCATTCAGGAATCTTTTTTTTACAAATGAACAACTTTGAGCTGGGGATGCATGCAATTAAATGTAGACTTAAAATAATGATACTTAGCACTTACATAGCTCTTTTCATCTGTGTAACTATTTGCATTGTGGTAGAAGCCATAGTCTCCAGGCTCCATTGTGACAGGTGCTGTACAATCACACAGGTAAAAGGGTCCCTGCCCCCAAGGGTTTATAGTCATGCTAGATCTCAACAGCTTTGCAAAGGTGAGTAAGAATTATCATTCCGATTTTAGAGAGGAGGAAACTGAAGCACAGAGCTCAAGCGACTTGCCCATGGTTACACAATGAGTCAGAATTCAGGTCTCCTCACTATCAGTCTGATGCTTTAGCCATTGGACTTTGCTGTCTCTCTTATAAGCTATGAGGAAATATTTTGAGACCTATAAGCAAGGGCCCTGGAACCTTTGTAACAGTGGGAGGGCGATGCTGGAAGCAGGGGGCTATGCACTCCCCTATTTTAACATGCTCATATTTTGGGTAGCAGGGAGCAGCGTTGCCCCCCCAAACTGCAAGCCTCATGCAGGTGCGGAGTGGCGCTGGCATGGGCTGCGCTTGGTGGCAGTATTGCCTCTCCAAACTGTAAGCCCGAGACCAACCCTGCCCCCCCAAACTACACCCATGTTAAAAAGCGGGGGGCATGGCACCAGCCCAAATGATAAGCTGCTATTTTTAGCCCTGCAGCCTGAGTCCCGCAAGCCTGAGGCAGTTGACTTGGGCTCTCAGACTCGATGCCATGGGGTTTTCTTTGCAGTGTAGACATACCCTTAACGTGCTGCACCACCTCAGCTAGCTGTAAACTAAGTGTTTGTACTGACAAGCTCTAAAAGGTGAAAGTCAGTGGAGAATCAGGCCCCTTGCCTCTAGCAGCATGTAATACACAGGAATAGTTTGGTTCATGGCACACAGCAGATTTATGTTAACTGCTATAGTATGCAGGGGCGGCTCCAGGCCCCAGCATGCCAAGCGCGTGCTTGAGGCGGCATGCCGCGGGGGGCGCTCTGCCAGTAGCCTGGAGGGCGGCAGGCAGGCAGCCTTCGGTGGCATACCTGCGAAGGGTCCTCTCGAAGTCGCGGGACCAGAGGACCCTCCGCAGGCACGCCTGTGGGAGGTCCACCAGAGCCGCGGGACCGGCGACCGGCAGAGCGCCCCCCGCGGCATGACGCCATGCTTGGGGCAGCGAAATGTCTAGAGCAGCCCCTGATAGTATGGCACTAGAATCTTAGGCCAGATTCCCATTTATGCTAACGTCCCTTTATATCATTCTGCCAGCATAAAGGGGCCTTAATATAAATGGGAATAAGGCCCTTGAAGAGTTCAGTTCAATGCCATTTGAAGTCAAGGGATTTTTAGTGCAGTTGATTCAGAGGTAAGCGCTCATCGCCATCCATCTGTTTTGCCACCAGGATACAAGTGACATCGGGGTACTTGGCATATAAGTGACACATAGAGAAATATTCTGCACAAAGCAAGTATTGTTATGCCCATAGGTAGTTACGAAGGTGAGCCCAAGGTCAGTTAAAATGCAGCAGGTTTGCTGGGTCAAATTTCTTAGTTTAAGATTCAGTGTTCTTTGTTTTCTTAGAACAGGGATACTCCAACTTTTTTCATTCTATGTCTACCTCTTAAGAGTGAAATCCTCTTATGGACTCTCTCCCCTCCCAGCATGCCAATTCCCAACTGCTAGATTCTCAGAACCTTTCATTCTGTGGACCACAATTTGACAAAAAGTGGCTGAGAATAAACCAATCCCTATTTTCTCCATATTCAGGGCAGGAGTCCCCTTAGGACATAGCCCTAAATATTTTCTTGAATCTTACTCCTAGTCAGAATCAGAATTATTCTCTAAAGCTAGTGGGCAAGATCTTCAGCTTGTGTAATTGGCATAACTTTATGCCAATTATCCCAGCTGAGGATCTGGCCCAATAAATATTAGGTTATCAACTGTGATAAATATTTTCATGGATGAATTAATTATTATAGTTCAGAAGTGTAAACTGATTCCTTAAAATACACAACCATCGTACTTGCCTAAAGCAACTCCTATTTTAACAAAAATTTTACACTTCACAAATTTTAAATTATCTTCTTGGTATCTAGCTTCTAGTAGTTGGAAAACCTATTTTCTATGCATCTAGAATAATGGCTATACCCTTTGTTGTATTACATCTAGTTACACTGGTGATTCAGAAAATATTTCATACTAAACTTCATTTCTTCTATTCCCTGTTTTAGTATATAAATATATTAGTCTTCTCAAATACATTCTTTTTCTTTAGTAAGGCTTGTATTCACAGTCATAACAAAAGTGTTTGCTGATGGAGCAATCTTTCAGTCTGCTTTCTTCAAAGTGATTTATATTATGAAATTCGACAGTGCTCTAAATCTTAGCTGTCTTTTAGCAAATCCATTCTTCATGAATGAAGAATCACAATTAAAAAAGTACAGGTTATAATATTTTTTATCCCAAAATGGAGGCAGGATGATTTGGAGCAACGAGCTTATCAGCACTTAGCTTATATACAAGAGCTTGATTTTAAACTCTGTTCAAAATACAAAGCCCATAAAGGATGCTACCATGATGATTATTGCACTTTCTCATCATCTTGCTACTTAGCACATATTTTTCCTTAAGCAATATCTAATTTATTTTCTTGAAGACTGCTCAAAGTTATTGTTCTGTGGGAAAAAAGCACTTTAAATGTTATGAAGTTATGAATTAGACAAAATGATACAAAAATGAATTATATTTTGGTGATTCAGCTACATCATGATCTATTATGTCTTCAGAATGATGTTATTTATGTTGGTATCATTCTCTAAACACCTGATATGCCTTTGGCATGCTATGAGTTCAGCAGATGCATCGTCTTCTAGGCTTTACAGCCTCCTCTGATGAATGGACAACATTTGGAACAAAGCCACTTTTAACACCTTCCCATCCATCCTGTATAGAAATTTTTCCTTTCTTTACAAGTTCATATATGTCTCGGGTCAGAATCGTAAAGGATTCTTCAACATTTGTGGCATCTTTTGCTGAGGTTTCTATGTATTTCATACCACAGGCAGATGAAAGTTTTTCAGCTTCTTCTCTTGTCACCTGACGCTGTGATACTAAATCACATTTATGTCCAACTAACAGAAACACAATTTGAAATGGCTGTACATGCATTTTAGCTTCTTCTAGCCAGTCTTTCACATGTTCAAAAGATCGCCGGTTTGTGATGTCAAACACCAGTAAGCCGCCAACAGAATTGCGGTAATAAGATCGTGTTATTGATCTGAAAAGTAAAGAGAGAAGGGGGGAAAAACAAGAGTTTAAAGGGAATGTAATTACATTTCTCAAGTTAATATTTCAGGGAAGCAGTACATTCTTTACTTGTTACCATCTCTTCACAAAATACACATTTGTTCTTTTTCATGAGCCAGAATTTATTTACTGAAGTTGTCTTTGATCATGTTCATTGTCCATATTTTCTTAAAGCCAAAAGCTGTCACTGCATGCAGCATCTTTGGACTCAACATCTCTGATATCAGCTTTGGATGCAGATTCAGTCTGGAAAGAGGCACTTCTGGTAAAAAATTACAATGTTGCACATATTCAAGAAAAAAGAATTACAGCATTCACCACTAAATTTTTTTTAAAGATAAGACTCTGATCCTGCAAACAGAGCTGTCCCTTGGGTAGGGTGAATCAGGGCGACCGCCACAGCCCTGCACTTTGGGGGGGTCCCGCACTTTGATAAAATTGGGACTGCTCTGATATTTAGCCCTTTGTCCCACGTCCTGACTAAAGTATGATCAGGACACCATTTGTCCTGGTATTCAAGTGAGGAGGCAAATGGGGAGGCGAGCGGCGGAGGTGGGGAAGGAAGCGAGCGGCAGGCGGACAGGCAGGAGGGGGGTGAGGAGGCAGGCGAGTGGCAGGTCAGTGGTCGGGCAGGGGCGGGGCACGCCGGACAGATGGAGAGGAGACTAGCGGGGAGGTGGGCAGATGGCAAGAAGGAGAATGGTGGGTGGGGGGATGAGGAGGCAAGCAGCGGCTGGGTGGGCAGGTGTGCCAGGCAGACGGCGAGGAGACTAGCAGGGTGGCCGATTTGTCCCGGACCTTGTACCTCCTTAGGGACGGCCCGGCCTGCAAACACTCATGCATAGACTTAACTCTGCTCATGTGAATAGTTCTACAATTAAGCACATGGAACAGTGTTGACAGAATTGGAGCTTAACTTTGCCATAGACAAGTATACTTATTGTAATCTCCTCTCAAACCAATTCCTTGATATTAAACTCTGTGCAGATAATCATGCCTGTTGAGATCAGCAGCAATAAGACTTGTTATGTTCATGGCAAACGAAGAGAGAAGTTAGAAAAATAAAACACTCTTTCTGGAAGGCTGCAACACAACACTACTTTATTTCTTAGAATCCTGAACTGTAACTTGCCAAAATCAAAAACAGAGGGAGACAAAGCAGATGCTCCCTAAAGCAAAGAGGCACAAGTCACCCACCTTGCTCTAGGCTGGCTCTCTGCACAGACTGACCCAGATGGCACACTTTCCTACAGAGCTCCACATCTTACAAGCAGGATCAGGAAAGCCCTTGACAACTGAAGGTGATATTTTACAATTTTAACAGTTTTAAATATATCACAAGACCAAGAAAGGAAGTTCTGTAACACTGGCCAAAAACAAATCAGAGGGACAAATGCACTTATTACAGCTCTGACAAAGAACCTTTCTTTATCTCTTGCCTATCTATGGCACAGGGCTTCCAAAATTCTTTATGCTACAATCACTCAGGCTTGGAACGAGACATTCAGCATTCGGGCTCTAGCCATCTGTAATTGATTCCGAGGCCAGAAGGGACCATCGTGATCATCTAGTTTGTATAGCATAGGCCAGAGAACTTCCCAAAAATAATTCCTAGAGCATATCTTTTAGAAAAATATGCAATCTTGTTTTCAAAGGAGACTCCAACGTAACCTTTGGTAAATTGTTCCAATGGTTAATTACCCTCTCTGTTAAAAATATAGGCCTTATTTCCAGTCTGAATTTGTCTAGCTTCAACTTCTAGCCAGCAGATCGCGTTTAATCTTTCTCTGCTAGATTGAAGACCTCATTATCAAATATCTGTTCTTCAGCAGGTACCTATAAATTGTAATCAAGTTACCCCCTAACCTTCTCTTTTGTTAAACTAAATAACCTCAGGTCCTTGAGTCTATCACTATAAAGTGTGTTTTCCAATCCTTCAATCATTGTCGTGACTCTTCTTTGAACCTTTTCCATTTATCAACATCCTTCCTGAATTGTGAACGTAAGAACAGGACGCATATTCCAGCAGTGATTGCACCAGTGCCCAATACAGAGGTAAAATAACATCTCTACTCCTACTTGATATTCCTCTGATAATGGATTTTGGCCACAGCTTCACACTGGGAGCTCAAGTTCAGCTGATTATTCATCACAACCCCGAACTCTTTTTCAGAGTCACTGATTCCCAGGATAGAGTTCCCCATTGTGTAAGTCTGGCATACATTGTTTGTTCCTAGACATATTGATTTACATTTAGCAGTATTAAACCACATTGATCCCAGTTTAACAAGCAATCCAGACAGCTCTGTATCAGTGAGCCTAACCTCTTCAGTATCTACCACTCTCCCAGTTTTTGTGGCATCTGCAAATTTTATCCGTGATGATTTTATGTTTTCTTTCAGGTCATCAATAAAAATGTTCAATAGTGTAGGGTCAAGAACAGAGGCCTGTAGGACCCCACTAGAAACACATTCGCTCAATGCTGATTCACCATTTACAATTCCATTTTGAGACCTATTAGTTAGCCAGTTTTAAATCCTTTTAATGTATGCCATGTTAATTATATATTTCTCTAGTTTTTTAATTAATATTCCTCTAACATCATCTGTCATGGGCCTTCAATATACTGTGAAATGAGAAGTAATTCTTCAGCTCTGTTCCGGGCTGATTAGGTCTCAACTGGAGTATTGTGTCCCGTTCTGGGAGCCACATTTCAGGAAAGATGTGGACAAATTGGAGAAAGTCCAGAGAAGAGCAACAAAAATGATTAAAGGTCTAGAAAACATGACCTATGAGGGAAGATTGAAAAAAATGGGTTTGTTTAGTCTGGGAAAGAGAAGACTGAGAGGGGACATGATAACAATTTTCAAGTACATAAAAGGTTGTTACAAGGAGGAGGGAGAAAAATTGTTCTTCTTAACCCCTGAGGATAGGACAAGAAGCAATGGACTTAACTTGCAGCAAGGGAGGTTTAGTTTGGACATTAGGAAAAACTTCCTGTCAGGGTGGTTAAGCACTGAAATAAATTTCCTAGGGTTGTTGTGGAATCTTTCCATCATTAGAGATTTTTAAGAGCAGGTTAGCCAAACACCTGCCAGGGATGGTCTAGATCAGGGGTGGCCAACATGAGCCTGAGAAGGAGGCAGAATTTACCAATATACATTTCCAAAGAGCCACAGTAATATGTCAGCAGCCCACTCATCAGCAATCTCCTCCGCTCCCAGAGTCACCCACCCCTCCCAGCCCTGCCGATCAGCGCCTCCCCCTCCGTCCCCACACCTCCTGATCAGCTGTCTCCTGGCGTGCAGGAGGCTCTTCGGGGGTGGAGCGAGGGCATGGCAGGCTCAGAGAAGGGGGCGGGAAGGGATGGAGTGGGGACAGTACCTGTGGCAGAGCCAGGGGTTGAGCAGTGAGCACCTCCGGCACATTGGAAAGTTGGCATCTTTAGCTCCAGTCCTGGAGTCGGTGCCTATACAAGGAGCTGCATATTAACTTCTGAAGAGCCACATGTGGCTTCAGAGCCACAGGTTGGCCACCCCTAGTCTAAACAATGCTTTAGCCCTGCCATGAGTGCAGGGGATTGGACTAGATAACCTCTTGGGGTCACTTCCAGTCCTATGATTCTATGATGACCTCTGAGGATGCTGCTAAAATAGTTTGGATCAGGGTAAATCCTACTTGATAACATATTTTTCTATGGCAGTAACCCTCCTTAACTGTTCAGTTTATAACCTGTATAGTTTTTTATTGCAATTTGAACATAATGGTATAACAAACTCAAATAATGATGTTGCAGTTGTGTACGTGAATCCTGGGATAATTAAATTCTGGTAGTCACAGCAAGTTGCATTTGAAGGGGTAGCAGCTGTATACTAGGGTAAGACTAATTGTTTACCCTAATATTTTGGACTGATCTATTCCAATATCTTAGGGCCAAATTCTATTGTGGATATATGAGAGTGTGTGTGTGTGTGTGCGCGCAGTTCTAAAGTGAAGCAAATGGAAACTTACCCTCAATATTAATTCAAATTGGCTTGGATCTGAAAAATGACGTTGCTGAAAACTGGCTGAAGAACCATAAATAGAGGGTAGATAATACTTTGTGTGAAGTGTCTAAAGGATCTGTGTCAGGCTCTGTCTTACTCAGTATTTTCACTGATGATTTAGAAGAGGGCATAACTAGCATGTTGCTGAAATTTTCAGATGATGCTTTGGATTGAACTGCAAATGCAAGCAAGGACATAAGAAATAATTGAAATGGATCTAGAGAGACTAGAAATATTGCCACCAAAATGAGATTTAACTTGGAACAATGTAAATGATGCAAGCAATCTGAAGAAAATCCTTGAAAACAGTAATGCAGACAGTGATATAAGCAATAGGGGACAAAAAATTAGATATTGGTTTATACTGGAATAATGCTATACAAGTACCATACTTTCTTATATAGAATTATGTGACATCAAATATCCATGAACTGTCTATTTGTCTTTAAATAATACCTCATGTACACCTGTGTGTTTTACATACACAGGACCTGATTCTCAGCTGTATATCAGTGTAGCTCCATGGCTTCACTATAGCAATGTTGATTTACACCACCTAAGAATCTGGCCTGTATTATTTGTTTAATTGACTAAAAACAGTTCTGCAAAATAAACAAATGATTAAAAAAGGCAACTGTAATTTTGGACTACGTAAGAAGTGGCATCATATAAGGGAGAGAATAGTTTCTATCTTTTGGTACAATCATAACTCAAATAAATCTTTCATTTTCAGATCTCATTATTAAAAAGAACCTGATAAACTTGAGGGAGTTCAGAAAACAGCAAAAGAGGTGGGTTGGAGAAAATAACACATGAGGAAAGATTTTTTAAAAAATGATTTAGATGGGTATAGCTTGATTAAGTGACAGTTAAGGAGGGCAGATATGTGTGGAAATACTGTCTACAAATATTTGAAGAGGTTTAAACTTAAGGACAGCAATTATTTAGAGTAGTGTATTACATGAAAGTATAATTATGAGTGATGAGATAAAATTAAGAAGTAGGAAATTGAGGCTGAAAATCAGGAAAAATCTTCCTAGCACTAAGATCTATTAGGCTGTTGAACAGTCACTCCAAAAAAAGTCATGGAAGACCCCAGACTTGAGATTTTTAAAACTAGACTGAGCAAACGCTAGAAAAATACACTTTGGGGAACATTCCAGCATTGGCTGGGAAATGAACTATGACCCAGATCCTCAAAGTTATTTAGGTGCCTAACTCCTATTCAACTCAATGGGAGTTAGTCTCCTAAATACCTTTGAGGAGCTGGGCCTCAGTGACTTAGTAGATGCATTTTATCTCTGACTTCAGTGGTTCTCATTCACACTATCCTCTAACATGTAGTGATGAAAGTGCATGGACTAGATGATGCACATTAGGTCTTTCAGCTATAGATTCTATGAAACCACATGAAAGGGCAGAATTTGGTCCTTACTAATATTAAGGGAAAATCTTTCAGTATTTTTCAATGGTATTAAATTTATTTCTCAACTCACTCTGTCCTGCCCAACCTTAAAGGAAAAGAGCTTAATTACATCTCAGACATTCTTCTTGTGCCACCACTGTCTGACCACCATCACAATAATTATGAACAGCATGATGCAGTTCATAAGCAAAACACCCATTGATATCACTAGCAATGTGCAAATAAGTGCTACAATATCAGACCTAAAAGAAGTTTATTGTAAAAGAGAAAATAAAATATACAGTATTTCCCTCTTACTAGATTATTATATTAGAGTCATGATATCACAAAGATTTGCAAAATGTGAATCAAACCAAGTTTAGGAGAGTTACTAAACTTGAGTCTAAAAATCATTTAGAAAAAACAATGTTATATTTATTCTCTGCTCCATATAAACCAGTTACAGGTTATGAAATCTATGAACCATTTGCACTTTTGCTTATTATAGTAAAACATTCTATCTTCAAAAAAAAAAAAAAACAAAAAAAACCCCCATCCCCAGATAAACCATGTTAACTAAAGGATATCAGATTCTTGAAAGAACTGCTATCATTTCAGATATGCAACAAGAGAGTTTGTATCAAAGCTATCAATAATACATTTGTAATCTTCATACAACACTTTTCAACAAAAAGGCAGGGTTTTTTTGAGAAAGTTGATCTTTGTTGAACAGAACATGTTCAAATAAATCTTAATAAGTATCTGCCTGTTCAATAGATTAAATAAGCTACAGCAGATATTAAACCAGAACCAGATGGCTTTGATCCTGAATTCTATAATTACAAGGCCCACAAAATAATTCTATATTCTACAACAGTTTCCTGTTGAAAATGAGATTGCTCCGTCAGAAAATCATGCAGCAAACTGACCCTCCAAAGAATAATAATTTCACACTCTTTTGTTTTAATTGAGAGTATATTGTTGAATGTAGATTCTAAAATGCTTATTGAAATTATGACTTCTCATTTAGAGGAATCCTTCTGTAGGTTAATTAATCCTGATTAAACTGGCTTTAATGAAGGAGGAAATTGTTTACTTCAGACATGATTTTAGATTAAACTGAGTAATTAGGTTAAAAAATAAGTCCCTGACAGTCATTCTAAATGAAAGCAATGATAAGATATTATTCACTGGACAACTGTTTCTGAAAATAAATTAGAGACTATATGAATCAAATCAAACTGTATTTTTAGAGTGATGCTCATTTTAGAGTGATGCTTATTTAGCCATCAGTTTCTTTCTGATTTTGATCTCACTGATTTTTACTAAAATGAAAGAAACTTTCCAAACGAAAGCTTTACCTTTATCTAATTTAGAAAGAGAATTATTTTTATTCCCAGCCCAAGATATAACACGACCGGATATAACACGAATTCGGATATAAAGCGGTAAAGCACTGCTCCTGGGGGCGCAGGACTGCGCACTCCAGTGGATCAAAGCAAGTTCGATATAACACGTTTTCACCTCTAATGCAGTAAGATTTTTTAGCTCCCAAGGACAGCGTTATATCGAGGTAGAGATGTATATTATAATGGAGTTAAATATGAGAGTACATATCAATCAATTAAAAAATTACAGGGATGGTATAGTTATTCCAAAACCATGTTTTACAAAGCATAATGCATTAATATAATATCCTGGCTTTGTAATGCATAGTTTTGGGATAATTACAACATCTATGCAATGTTTTTACCCTTAAGCTACTGATATACACTCTCAACTTATGTGCATCAAAATGTAGTTTTCAGTCTTGGAATTTCCATGGTATTTAAAAGTTATTAAAAATTTCAAACAACATTAAACAAGAAACCTAAAGCAAAATTGACCATGTGAAATTTCTAATGATTTGATGATATGTAATATTAACCGTAAATAATTTTAAAAAATGACCTTTTATGGGCAAATTCACTGGTACATTAGTGCAGAGCAAAACAGCCAGTGTGCACTAGCCAGTTAAGATAGCTGTACAGCTGCTTTGCATCAGATCAGTGCAAACCAGTCAAACTTCACAGATGACTCTGACCCTTAATTTCTTATTGATGTATGAGTTAGAGGATGGTCTTAATGAGACAGGCAAAATATGAGAGTAGGTTTGGGGAGCCCAGTGCCAGAATCCCAATGACTCTGGGGTTTAAGGGCTCCCCATGCACTCCTCCCTCAGTTTCCCCAGAAGGTCTGGCTTGATGCTTTAGTGGAGCTGAGGCAGCAGTGCTATGGGGAGACTTTCACACAGAGATGCCCAAGCTAGTATGCAGGCAAAGAAACTTTAGGGAGCAGTGATAATTGGGTCAAATAATCAACCAATGAAAATTCTTGACACACTGTCCAGTCTGCTTCATACCACTGGCTCATTACAGCCAATAGACTTATTGCATGCAAATTAGCTGTAGAAGAAGGGTGGTAATTGGTTGATTTACCTCTGTAGTCACAATGGCCCCACTTAAAAGTTACCTGAGCCCGTCTGTAGTCTATATAATCATAATAATTAAATACAACAATCATGAATAACTTAGTTTAATTTCAATCTATTTTTTTTCAAATATAGCTTATGCGCAAGATTACAATTCATTTTAATTATATGGAAAGTTGAAGAGTCTGTGTTATTCCATTATTAAGATAATTCAGAACAAAGAAAAGATTGACACTTGCTAAATTTCTTAAAGGACTCAGTTTTTAATTAATTTGAACTCAAACTGATTTACGGATTTACTTGTATGTGAATGGAAAATTCATTCTTTACTCATAGAGGAAGTGCTGTGAGTTTGGGGATGATAATCTATTTTGACCCTAACTGCGGAGCCTTTACCATTACCTCCATAACAAAGGTATAGCCTTTCACACAATTTATATTTAATCTATATTAAAAACTCCATGTATAATTGTAAACATCTGAAAAACTAAGAGCAACAAGGCAAGCTAAATTCAAGTTCAATCTCTGTCTTTAATTCACCCCATGGCATGTATGTCTGCAGCTCATTACATAAGAGTAATCAACGTGGGTTAGCGCCAGGGACGGCTGAAAAAATAATTTAAAGTCCACACTACCTACTCACTACTGAACCAGCCAGGTAATAAGCACTACCCAGTCAAACTGGCAACCAATCCATTCTCTCTTCAATTCTGTCCTGACATTGCAAATGGCAAATTATTTGTTCCTATGAGGTACCTTTGCATTCAGTCATACATAGGAAAAAAACAAATGTGTTAACATGTGAGAAGGTCATGTGAAAAAACTATCCAGTCTGGATTCATGTGAGTTTCACATACAGATTGTTCAAAGTTTCCTCTCACTTAACCTGGAAGTTTATTTTTTTGCTTTAATGTGTAGACAAATATACTACGGTACAGTGTCACTTCAATGGGAACTGAGATTGCTCATCTTCTTTGAAAACCAGGCCATGGTTTTAGTACTTAAAAATGGATTCAGGAGCCTGACTAACTTCAGTCACTCATGTTTGCAAATTTTGTGCAAATAATAAGATCGGCTCCCAATTCAGAATCACATTCTGACTCACCTGTTGGATCTGCTTACCTAAAATCTCCTTCCATAACCAACTTCCTCTTTAGAAGCTCCATGTTGCAGAAACAGAATGCAGAGCTACAAAGAATGTGATAGGAACACAGGGTATGCCATACTGGATTACATCAGTGGTCCATTAGTCTAGTTCCTATCTCTGACGGTGGCCAGTATGAGATGCTTCAAAGAAAGGTGCAAGAAACTCTGTGATGGACAACTATGGAAAAAATCTGCCTAGAGGGAAAGTTTTTCCTAACCTGTGTCAATCAGAAGTTAATTTATGAGTTGAAGCATGAAGCTTATATCCTTTATAATGTTTTGTCCTATCTGATATTACTATGGATGTTCTTATTAGCCATGTAAATGTCTAATACTTTAAAAGATATTACCAAGGGCTTGTTTATACAGTTGAAGTGTCCTTAATGTGGACACAGTTATACTGGTAAATGGTGCTAACATTGATATAGCTTATTTGTGTAGGGACGAATAACAAACTATACTGATGTAAGACACCTTTATACCAAAATAGCTTCATCTACACTATGATTTGTACTGATTTAACTAATTTGATTAAAAATATACACCTCTAATCAAAGTACGGTAGTTAAATCAGTACAAAAACTGTTTGCTCACCAAGCCTAAGCACTTGGCTTCAATGATATCTTGTGACAGTGAGCTACACAGGTTAATTATGCACTGTGTAAAAAAGTATTTATTTTATCAGTTTTAAATGTGACATCTTACAATCTAATTTAATAGCCCTTTGTTCTTGTATTATAAGAGAGTAAATAGGAGTGCCAAATTTACATTCTATTATATAAAGGTCATCAAGCCTTGGTGTCTTGTTACTTTATCAATATGTCTTAGTGTCTCCTCTTTGACACCTGGATCTCTGTCAGTACCTCTTCTTTATACCTGAAATAAGTAAAGCTGGGATGTGTGTGTGTGTTGAAAGAAGAATGCTAACATTAATAAAATGTTCAAAAACCTTCGTAAGAGATTAACTATACTAGGGAACTCTGACACCACATTCTACAGGCCATTATCCTCTGATCCCACTGAGGGTTACCAAAATAAACTACACTATCTGCTCAAGAAACTCCCTGAAGAAACACAGGAACAAATCTACACAGACACACCCCTAGAGCCCTGACCAGGAGTATTCTATTTGCTACCCAAGATACATAAACCTGGGAATCCTGGATGCACCATCATCTCAGGCACTGGTATCCTGACAGTAGATTTGTCTGGCTGTGTAGACTCTCTCCTCAGGCCCTACCCTACCAGCACTCCCAGCTATCTTTAAGACACCACTGACTTCCTGAGGAAACTGTGATGTTGCACCCCGTAATGCTTTACAGAAATATGCTTATGAATGTAAATATGGCATAAATGGAATATGTTTTATGCTAAATATGCCATGTAACATATCTTTGCAAAGGTTTTGTTCTACTGAATGTATTCATCCTATTCATATGCATATATCATTTTTATATCTGAAGTTATGAGTGTTGGCTCTATGCTTGTATTTAAAGTGTTTGCTGTAGGAAGCAACTAAATCTGGTCATATAGTGGGAAGGCGTTATTCAAGTAATTGGGAGTACTTGACTAACAAGGGACCTTGATAGACGCCAATCCACATCTGAGCTTTCCTGGGGACATTCAAACTAGCATATGGACAATGACATCAGCCTGTAAAGAACTGAGTCATGCATGGATATGTGACTTGCCAATGTGACTCCAAAACTCCATTTCGTAGCTGTAATTCTACCCAGGGGGGAGAGGGGTTTCCACCCGCAAGACAGAGGCTATATAAGCCCCTGGGAACCTCCTTCATTTTGTCTTCAGCTGGCTCAAGACATAGCCTCTCCACCCCCAAAGGACACCTGAAAGAAACTGGAACAAAGGACAGTAACTGCAGGGGTGTGAATGATTGCTGGATCCAGACTAGAAGGAGGCTAGTCTGTCAAAGAACCTTATTGGAACATCTCTGAGGGTGAGATTTACCTGCATTTAGTTTCCTACTGTTAGGTTAGACTTGCGTGTTTTATTTTATTTTGTTTGGTAATTTACTTTGTTCTGTCTGTTATTACTTGGAAGCACTTAAATCACACTTTTTGTATTTAATAAAATTACTTTTTACTTGTTAATTAACCCAGAGTAAGTATTAATACCTGTGGGGAGGGCGAACAGCTGTGCATATCTCTCTATCGGTGTTATAGAGGGCGAACAATTTATGAGTTTACCCTGTATAAGCTTTATACAGGGTAAAATGGATTTATTTAGGGTTTGGACCCCATTAGCAGCTGGGTATCTGAGTGCAGGAGACAGGAGCACTTCTTAAGCTGTTTTCAGTTAAGCCTGCAGCTTGTGGGTGACATGGTTCAGACTTGGATCTGTGTTTGCAGCAGGCAAGTGTGTCTGGCTCAAACAAGGGAAAGTACTGAAGTCCCAAGTTGGCAGGGAAAATGGGCTCAGAGGTAGTCTAGGCACATCAGGTGGCAGTCCCAAAGGGGTTTCTGTGATCCAACCTGTTACAGAAACTACAATCCTTTCATGATTTTCCAGAAAACACCATCCTAGCCACAATGGATGTAGATGCTCTCTACACCAACATTCCACACAAAGATGGACTACAAGCCATCAGAAACAGTATCCCCGATAACGTCACGCCAAACCTGGTGGCTGAATTTTGTGACTTTGTCCTCACCCACAACTATTTCAGATTTGGGGACAATTTATACCTTCAAGTCAGTGGGACTGCTATGGGTACCCGCAGGGCCTCACAGTAGGCTAACATTTTTATGGCTGACTTAGAACAATGCTTCCTCAGCTCTCATCCCCTAATGCCCCTACTCTACCTGCGTTACATTGATGACATCTTCATCATCTGGACCCATGGGAAGGAAGCCCTTGAGGAATTCCATCAGGATTTTAACGATTTCCACCCCAACATCAACCTCAGCCTGGACCAGTCCACACAAGAGATCCACTTCCTAGATACTACAGTGCTAATAAGCGATGGTCACTTAAACACCAATCTATACCGGAAACCTACTGACCGCTATACTTACCTACATGCCTCCAGCTTCCATTCAGACCATATCATATGATCCATTGTCTACAGCCAAGCTTCAAGGTACAACCGCATTTGCTCCAATCTCTCAGACAGACACAAACACCTACAGAATCTCTATCAAGCGTTCTTAGAACTATAATACCCACCTGGTGAAGTGAAGAAACAGACTGACAGAGCCAGAAGGGTACTCAGAAGTTATGTACTACAGGACAGGCTCAACAAAGAAAGTAACAGAATGCCACTAGCCATCACCTACAGCCTCCAACTAAAACCTCTCCAGCACATCATCAAGGATCTACAACCTATCCTGAAGGATGATCCCTCACTTTCACAGACCTTGGGAGACAGGCCAGTCCTCGCTTACAGACAGCACCCCCACCTGAAGCAAATACTCACCAGCAACTACACATCACACAACAAAAACACTAACCCAGGAACCAAACCTTGCAACAAACCACAGTGCCAATTGTTCGCATATTTATTCAAGGGACACCATCATAGGACCTAACCATATCAGCCAAACCATCAGGGGCTCGTTCACCTGCACAGGTACCAATGTGATATATGCCATCATGTGCTAGCAATGCTCCTCTGCCATGTACATTGGCCAAAACAGACAGTCTCTACGCAAAAGAATAAATGGACATAAATCTGACATCAGGAATTATAACATTCAAAAACCAGTAGGAGAACACTTCAATCTCCCTGGATACTCAATAACAGACTTAAAAGTGGCAATTCTTCAACAACAAAAACATCAAAAACAGACTCCAATGAGAAACTGCAGAATTTAGAATTAATCTGCAAACTGGACACCATCAAATTAGGCCTGAATAAAGACTGGGAGTGGATGGGTCACTACAAAAACTAATTTTCCCCTGCTGACACTCACACTTTCTAGTCAACTGATTGAAATGGGCCACCTTGCTTACGTTGGCCTCATTAGCACTACAAAAGTGATTCCCACCCCTTCTTGTCAATTGTTGAGAACAGCCCACTTTTACTTTAATTGAATTGGCTCGTTAGCACTGGCCCCCCACTTGGTAAGTCAACTCCCATCTTTTCATGTGCTGTGTATTTATATCTCCCTACTGTATGTTCCACTCCATGCATCTGATGAAGTGGGTCTTAGCCCACAAAAGCTTATGACCAAATAAATTTGTTAGTCTATAAGGTGCCACAAGGACTTTTCGTTGTTTTTGCTGATACAGACTAACACGGCTATCACTCTGAAACCTATAAAAGATATGCATTTCAAAAGCTGAGCCAGCGGAGTTCTGGAAGAATAAATGAGGCCAAGGAGAATATGGTTGCCTTTCAGCATCTATAGTCTTCATGTGGCTGTGAACATACTATTCCAAAGCATACTATGACCATTCTGGAACATTAGCACCATTGATCTGAGGTTGTAAACCCCCATTATAAAAAGCACCACCCCTAATAAATCTGGTTTCTCATAGCTTCATCTAGCTCACCAAAGACACACTACAGAAGTGGAGTCGGTATGGATGGGCATAGGCAAAAAAATTCTGAGAACTGCACTTACTGGTAAGTAACCCTTTTTCCTCTATCATAAAATTGTCTCTGAAGATCCCTGACATAGTAAATTAGCCCTCCTATTGCAGTTATCTGCTAACGCTTGCTGGTGAATACTTAATTAAATAAAGACAGAAGCAGTGCTCTCTGATCTGGGCATAAGCTGGAGTCTCAGAACCCAGAATAATTTTGTGAATAAATTGAGCAACAAATGGCAGTACCAGAAATCGAAACAATTTATAGGGAAGCTATTGATGTTAAGACTCCGGTAGAATGAGCTTTAAAACATCCCACAGTCTCTCTGGTACAAACAATTTGTCATAACAAGCTTGACTATAGGCCATGCTAAATCCCCTTGGATGACCTTTGAGCATAGATCATCTCTCCTTGGACTTTTTCTCAGAGTCCACGAACAGACTTTCTTAAGATAGTTTCCCTGGCATAGTGTGAGGCTTAGGCAAAAAGGTAGGCAAAGAAATGAACTAATTTAGGTGAAATCTTATCCTATCTTGGTCAGAAATACACGGTGAATAACCACTTTATATTCATTAAATATAGTCTATCTAGGTTCTTGTCCCACTAGATTGTAAATGCCATAAGGTAGAGATCTTTTTGTTCTCTTTGGACAGCACCTGGCATAATGGGGTCCTGGTCCATGATTGCAGCCCCTTGGTACTACCACAATACAAACAAATTAATAATAATAAAACTGTATCCATCACTGTATTATCTGATCTCAGTATAAGGAGCCATCCAGGCTTGCAACTTGCTTACCCACTTTGCAGAGGTAGTAAAAACCATGCCACTTTAACTGAAAAGTAATACACTCCTCAGCAATGTAAATGGTGTTTACATGAGCCTACTTAGAATCCGATCCCAATCCCAAGACACCAGTGGCAGATACACCCCCAGCCCTCCCCTTTCTCAGAAGTTTTACCATAGGATGTAGAAGAAAGAAAGAGATTTGAATAGGGTGGTGGTGGCAAGTACACCATCAAAACGTACTTTTCTCTGGGGATGTCCCCTAGCTTTGGGACCAGCAGTGGGCTGGCATACAAATACTACGGATTCCCCTCACATAGGGAAATCCTCTGGGAGTGTATTAAGCCAGGCTCAATGTAGCTTTGCACCAGTGGGACACTGCAAAGGAGCTGGAGCAGACTTGAAAAACAGACCTATACACTGCTTGGTCATTTTTATTGTTACAAGAAAAGCATCCTAGTAAGTTAAGAAGACCTTTTGGCATCTTCTAATCTCCCAAAGGTTATAGCTTGATTATGATCTACAGTTTTCTTCATTTAAGTGTAATGAACAGAGGACAAATATACAAGTTTCCAACATACTGTTTATATTTTAGTAATCTATTTATAACATGCTTGAATAGATTTAAAAGGCTAAGCACAATTGCATTCATAATTTCTATGTATGCCATCTGTCAAGACATGTCTATTAGCAAACAAAACACATTTAACAGTATTTCCTCTGGTAAGTATCTGCTGGGTATTGGAGAACACATACACTAGTGGGTAAATGTCAAAGCAACGGCATACATGACTCACCATTGGATATCCCCTGAGCATCATCATGTTAAATGATGGCTATTATTTGATTTCAGATGGTATTTTATTCACATCCCTTTGAGTCAACTAACAGTCTTGATTGGCTATATTGGCCCTTTGTCAGCAAAATCAAAATACAGCGACTACTAGTTATTAGACCTGTATTTATATTTTACATTTGTTTGTAGGAAAATACTAAGAAGCTGAAAAATATTAAGAGGCTGTTGTTATCAGCAGTGAATTCAGCACTAATCTTGGAGAGGCCTGACTCTGCAAAAATATATTTATGCCCTTCCAACTCATGCAAGCCCAGGAAAGTTGCTGGTTAATCTCCGGGGTGGCAGGTTTGTATGATTTTTGGTGGTGCCCACAGGGCCAGTGCATGGAAGTTTCGCGCCCCAGGCGAAACTTCCACCTTGCGCCACCCCCCCAGCTAAACCCGCCCACGCCCCCCCATGGCAGCTAACCATGCCCACCCACCCCTCCCACAGAGGCCCCGCCCTCCGCAGCAGCTAACCCCACCCGCCGCGGCAGCTAACCCACCCGGGGAGACCCCCTCGCAGCAGCTACCCCCCCTTGAAAGCCCCCCCTCCATGGCAGCTAACCTGGCCTGGGGAGCCCCCCTGCGGAAGCTAACCCCGCCCCCCTCCACGGCAGCTAACCCTGCCCGCCGCAGCAGCTAACCCCACCCAGGGAGCCCTCCCCAGCTCTCCTCTGCTGAGCACGCCAGCGCTGCTCTAATTTTCCTCCCCTCCCAGACTTGCGGCATGAGGGGTTTGGGGTGTGGGAGGGGCTCAGGGCTAGGACAGAGGATTGGGGTGTAGGGTGAGGGCTGTGGGGTGCAGGTTCTAGGTGGGGCAGGGCTGGGAATGAGGAGTTTGGGGTACAGGCAGGCTGCTTGGGGGCTTGGGCCAGACAGAAGGACTCCACAGTCCCCCAGCCCTCTCTCTGCCGGCAGCAGCGAGCTCTGAGGAAGGGGCCTCCTTAGTCCCTCCAGAAGCACACTCACCCAGCACCATCACTGCATGTGCTCCTAAGGGACAGGCCCCTCTCAGGTCCAGGAAGCCCCCTTGCCTCCCCTGTGGAGGGTGCCAGGGGGAGGGCTGCCATCACGTGTGCACCTCCTCCCTCCACAGGCAGCAGCTGTGCCACCACCTCAGCCTGCCGCCCCTGCTGCTCCCTTTTGTAGCTGGCAGCAGCCAATGAAGGAGTTTAGCGTGGAGCGGCAGGGCAGCCGCCTGCAGCCCACGGTGTAGGTAGGGATGCTCCAGGGGAAGTTGTGCGGGGGCGGTAGGCTGGACCAGGGGACAGACTCGGCCTTGAACATTGGAGGATCGGGGCCCCTGGGCCCTGAACTTGTTGGATCACAGGCATCATGGGCCCATACAACTTGCCGCCCTGGTTACTCTGTCTCCCTGTCCAGGGAATAGATTGCCCTGTCAGCTGTAGAGGAACGGTGGATCTGCAAGGGAGGAAGATGGTGTGTGTAAATGAATCTCCTGCAAGGGTCCCTGTCACAATTTAACCCCACCAAGCTCAGGAACACGCTGGAAGCACAGTGGTCATCAAGAGTCTGGTTTAAGGGAGGAGAATGTGCTTTGGGGGAAAGAGAGATGCCTGGCTTTGCCTTCTCCAGAGGGAGGAGAGACAGGAGGGGGGTCTCAGTGGCTGGAATGGGAAGTGTGTGATGAAAGACAGGAGTGTGGAGATTGGGGTGGAGGTGAGTTCCTGTGGCTACAGGCAGTTCGGGGAGAGTGGGGACCCTAGAAAGCAGTGTCTAGGAGGACAGTATGGTCCCTGGAGTGATGCGGGGGAGTCTGCAGGGGAGGAGCAGCAGGAGGGTGGCCCAGGTGGGATCAGGGTGCGGCAGAGTGTGTCCAAGGTGAGTTGTGGAGACAGGAGGGTGATGGAGGGGTTCCAGGTGTGGGGCTGGTCCTGGGAAGGCACAGGAGTGATTGGGGAAGAGAGGGGGCAGGCTGGCGGTCCCAGGTGTGGTGCTAGGGTGGCAGGGGGATGGGCGGCAAGGCAGGGGGTCCCAGGGCAGCGTGAGGAGGCAGGGGAGGGGTCCCAGGGTGGCACAGGGATGGGCAGGGAGGCAGGGGGTCCTGGGGCAGCACAGGGAACCAGGAGGGAGGGCCTGGGGCAGCATGGGGATGGACCAGGAGCTAGGGGGTCCTGGGGCGGCGTGGGGATGGCTGAGGGAGCAGGAGCGGGGTCCAGGCCGCGCGGGGATGGGCGGGGAGGCAGGAGCGGGGTCCGGACCGCATGGGGATGGGCGAGGAGGCAGGATCGGGGTCCGGGCCGCGCGGGGATGGGCGTGGAGGCAGGATCGGGGTCCGGGTCGCGCGGGGATGGGCGGGGAGGCAGGAGCGAGGTCCGGGCCGCGCGGGGATGGGCGGGGAGGCAGGATCGGGGTCCGGGCCGCGCGGGGATGGGCGGGGAGGCAGGATCGGGGTCCGGGCCGCGCCGGGATGGGCGTGGAGGCAGGATCGGGGTCCGGGCCGCGCGGGGATGGGCGGGGAGGCAGGAGCGGGGTCCGGACCGCAGGGGGATGGGCGGGGAGGCAGGATCGGAGTCCGGGTCGCGCGGGGATGGGCGGGGAGGCAGGATCGGGGTCCGGGCCGCGCGGGGATGGGCGGGGAGGCAGGAGCGGGGTCCGGACCGCATGGGGATGGGCGGGGAGCCAGGATCGGGGTCCGGGCCGCGCGGGGATGGGCGGGGAGCCAGGGGGTCCGGGCCGCGCGGGGATGGGCGGGGAGGCAGGAGCGGGGTCCGGACCGCAGGGGGATGGGCGAGGAGGCAGGAGCGGGGTCCGGGTCGCGCGGGGATGGGCGGGGAGGCAGGAGCGGGGTCCGGGCCGCGCGGGGATGGGCGGGGAGGCAGGATCGGAGTCCGGGCCGCGCCGGGATGGGCGGGGAGGCAGGATCGGGGTCCGGGTCGCGCGGGGATGGGCGGGGAGGCAGAGGCGCTGGGAGGAGGCCGGGAGCGAGACGAGCCGCCTGTACCTGAACCGCTCCTGCCCCGCCGTGTCCCACAGCTGCAGCTTGACCCGCTTGCCGGGCTCGATCTCCACCAGGCGGGAGAAGAAGTCCACCCCCACGGTGGGGTCGCAGTGCAGCGGCCCCGGGAAGCTGCCTTCGGTGAAGCGGTGCAGGAGGCAGGACTTGCCCACGGTGGAGTCGCCCAGCACGATCAGCCGGAACTGATAGATCCAGATCGCTGCGTCCATGGCGGCCCCGGCCTGGCCCGCCTCGGCCTCGGGGCCCTTCCTGGGGCTCCTCCTCGGCCGGTGCCTGCACCGCGCTCCCACTGCCCCTATCCCGGGCATCGGCGCTGCAGGCCGGCTGGGGGGAGGGGACGGCTCGGACCCGAGCAGCTGCACCCTCTGATGCCAGGGAGGGGCGGGGCCCCCGGCTCCCGGTGGCGATGGAGAAGGGCTGGGGTCCCGCCGATCCCCACAGGCAAAGGGCAGGGTTGGGGGTCCCACGGACCCCGTTATGCAGGGGGGAGGGCTGGGTTCCTGGGGGACTGGAGGAGGTACAGGTAGGGGAGGGAGGGCGCTGTCCCTTCAGCACCTGTTCTGCTCAGGTTGAGCTGAACAGGTCAGCCTGAGCCATTGCATCACACAGCCCGTGCCTTCCCTGCAGGGTTAACTCATGCTCTTCTTGGGATGATGTCACCCCAGCACTCCTCCCATCTACACACACAACCCTCTCACTCCAGTGTGGTGATGCTTTCAGTCGTGCTAACTGGCCCAGCTGGGGGTTTACCAAACCACTTTGCAGTGAGGAGGCAGGCTAAGCCACTCAGAGCCCACAGTCCTCCAGTGCCTTCCCACAATTCCCCCCATGTGCTAAAAAGAACAGACAAAATCTCCAGAATTCAGTGGGAAAGACTCATAGAGTGGCTTAGCTTACTGCAGCATAACCAACTGTGGTATGTTCCCACACAGGTCCTAGTGACACACATGGGAGCAGGGCCGGCCTTAAGCCGATTCATCCAATCCCCCAAAATCAGGCCCTGCGCCTAAGGGGGCCCTACTCCAGGGGTTTTTGGCAGCATTTTGGTGGCTGGGGGGGTGTCCTTTGGCGCTGCAGAAAATCTGGAGCAGATCCCCCACCGCCGAAGTGCTGCCAAAGCACTGGATCACCGCCGAATATTCCAATCAGTCTCCGCAGGTCATAAAGCCGGCCCTGCATGGGAGCCCAGCCACAAAGAGGACGTAGTGATTCAGATGTCATGCTGCAGTGTGGCTGTTCATCCCGCAGCTAGGCTAGTCTGGGTGCTAAGACCTGGGTGCCAGTTACCCAGGCTAACTGCGGGGAAGACATTTCCTTGAAGCAAGAGTTTCCCCTCCATCCCCAACCTCCAATTCACACATGCTAGGCCCTATTCCCCTATTCAACAGCTTGTAACAACTCACAGCAGATCCAACAAGGGCTGCAAGATGGGTGGATAGGGGGGCAAATTGGAGAGGCAGTGGTGGGAGTTGTACAAGCTAGACACTGAAAAGGATGAGCAGGGAATTGGGGTATGATGTGGGACAGACAATGGACTGTGGGACATGAGATGGGCAAGGGAAGGTGGGAGCAGAGCTGAGAAAAAAGGGGGTGTTGCAAGTAAGGGTGGCTGCAATAAAGGGTGATGGGCAAGGATGGTGGAAAAAAGATGAGCTATGAAGAGGAAGGGAGGGAGATGAGTAAGGAGTTGCAGAAGGGATGGGAGTAGAGCTAGGTGACATTTTCTTGTCAAATAGTTTATTCACTGAAAAATGTAGTTTTGGGGCGATCAAAACTAGCTATGAATTTGGTTCCACTTTGGGGAATGGTTGTGACCAAAGAAATGAAAAAAATAAATAATTGAAAGGCAAAGCCATTTGTTTTGACATTTTCAAAATGAAATGCTTTGACCTTTTGCTTCAAAACAATGCTCTGTTTCAAAATTTAGCTAGCTTGATTTAAATATTTTTTTAAAGTGGTGATCACCCAAAAATGTAACAAATTAAAAAACTGAAAAAAATGTTTTGCATCGAATGTTTTATTTGACCCAAAATTATTATTGCAATTAATTATTATTATTTATTCATTTTCGTGTTTCACTTTGGTGAGAAAACCCCAAAATTTCCATTTTGGTTTGTCCCAAGAAAATTGGGAAGGATTTTTCACTTCAGCCGCTGAAATTTGCTGAGCTCTAGGTGAGAGACAAACCAGGAAGGGCATGAGACTGATGTGGGGAGCTGTGAGCTGGGAGAGGAACACAAGACAGTCAAGGAGAAGCATGGGTGGGTAAGAGTGAAAGTTAATGAAGAGTGGGACCTGGAAAGGGGGAAGGAAAGCATGGAAGAGTCAGATAAAGAGGGACGGAGGAGAGACTCATGTAAGATGAGTTGAAAAAAGAGCAGTCCAATCCCCTGCTCAAAGCAGGACCAATCCCCAACTAAATCATCCCAGCCAGGGCTTTGTCAAACCTGACCTTAAAAACCTCTAAGGAAGGAGATTCCACCACCTCCCTAGGTAACCCATTCCAGTGCTTCACCACTCTCCTACTGAAAAAGTTTTCCCTAATATCCAACCTAAACCTCCCCCACTGCAACTTGAGACCATTACTCCTTGTTCTGTCATCTGTTACCACTGAGAACAGTCTAGATCCATCCTCTTTGGAACCCCCTTTCAGGTAGTTCAAAGCAGCTATCAAATCTCCCCTTGTTCTTCTCTCCTTCAGACTAAATAATCCCAGTTCCCACAGCCTCTCCTCATAAATCGTGTGCTCCAGCCCCCTAATCATTTTTGTTGCCTTCCGCTGGACTGTCCAATTTGTCCACAGCTTCTCATCCACTGTAACCCCTAGGTCCTCTTCTGCAGAACTGCTGCCTAGCCATTCAGTCCCTAGCCTGTATCAGTGCATGGGATTCTTCTGTCCTAATGCAGGACTCTGCACTTGTCCTTGTTGAACCTCATCAGATTTCTTTTGGCCCAATCATCTAATTTGTCTAGGTCCCTCTGTGTCTTATTCCTACCCTCCAGCATATCTACCACTCCTCCTAGTTTAGTGTCATCTGCAAACTTGCTGAGGATGCAGTCCACACCATCCTCCAGATCATAAATGAAGATATTGAACAAAACCGGCCCCAGGACTGACTCTTGGGGCACTCCGCTGGATACCGGCTGCCAACTAGACATGGAGCCATTGATCACTACCTGCTGAGCCAGCTTTCTATTCACCTTATAGTCCATTCATTCAGCCCATACTTCTTTAACTTGGTGGCAAGAATACTGTGGGAGACCATACCAAAAGCTTTGCTAAAGTCAAGGAATCACATGTCCACTGCTTTCCCCTCATCCACAGAGCCAGTTATCTGGTCATAGAAGGCAGTTAGGTTAGTCAGGCATGACTTGTCCTTGGTGAATCCATGCTGACTGTTCTTGATCACTTTCCTCTAAGTGCTTCAGCATTGATTCCTTGAGGACCTGCTCCATGATTTTTCCAGGGACTGAGGTGAGGCTAACTGGCCTGTAGTTCCCTGGATCCTCCTTCTTCACTTTTTTAGATGGGCACTACATTAGCCTTTTTCCAGTCATGCGGGACCTCACCCAATCATCATGAGTTTTCAAAGATAATGGCCAATGGCTCTGCAATCACATCTGCCAACTCCTTTAGCACCCTCGGATGCAGCACATCCAGCCCCATGGACTTGTGCTTGTCCAGCTTTTCTAAATAGTCCTGAACCACTTCTTTCTCCACAGAGGGCTGGTCACCTCCTCTCCATGCTGTGCTGCCCAGTGCAGTAGTCTGGGAGCTGACCTGGTTCGTGAAGACAGAGACAAAAAAAGCATTGAGTACATTAGCTTTTTCCATATCCTCTGTCACTAGGTTGCCTCCCTTATTCACTAAGGGGCCCACACTTTCCTTGACCTTCTTCTTATTGCTAACATACCTGAAGAAAGCCTTCTTGTTACTCTTAAATCTCTTGCTAGCTGCAACTCCAAGTGTGATTTGACTTTCCTGATTTTGCTCCTGTATGCCTAAGTAATATTTTTATACTCCTCCCTGGTCTTTTGTCCAGTCTTCCACTTTGTGTAAGCTTCTTTTTTGTGTTTAAGATCAGCAAGGATTTCACTGTTAAGTCAAGCTGGTGACCTGCCATATTTACTATTCTTTCTACACATCAGGATGGTTTGTTCCTGCAACCTCAATAAGGATTCTTTAAAATACAGCCAGATCTCCTGGATTCCTTTCTCCCTCATGTTATTCTCCCAGGGGATCCTGCCCACCAGTTCCCCGAGGGAGTCAAAGTCTGCTTTTCTGAAGTCCAGAGTCTGTATTCTGCTGCTCTCCTTTCTTCTTTGTGTCAGGCTCCTGAACCTCACCATCTCATGGTCACTGCCTCCCAGGTTCCCATCCGCTTTTGCTTCCCCTAGTAATTCTTCCCTGTTTGTGAGAAGAGCTCTGCCCCTCATTGGTTCCTCCAGCACTTGCACCAGGAAATTGTCCCCTACACTTTCCAAAAACTTCCTGGATTGTCTGTGCACTGCTGTATTGCTCTCTCAGCAGATATCAGGGTGACTGAAGTCTCCCATGAGAACCAGGGCCTGTGATCTAGTAACTTCTGTTAGCTGCCTGAAGAAAGCCTCATCCACCTCATCCCCCTGGTCTGGTGATCTATTGCAGACTCCCACCACGACATCACCCTTGTTGTGCACACTTCTAAACTTGATCCAGAGACTCTCAGGTTTTTCTTCAGTTTCATACTGAAGCCCTGAGCAGTCATACTGTTCTCTTACATACAGTGCAACTCCCCCACCTTTTCTGCCCTGCCTTTCCTTCTTGAACAGTTTATATCCATCCATGACAGTACTCCAGTCATGTGAGTTATCCCACCAAGTCTCTATTATTCCAATCACATCATAATTCCTTGATTGTGCCAGGACTTCCAGGTCTCCCTGCTTGTTTCCCAGGCTTCTTGCATTTGTGTATAGGCACTTAAGATAACTCACTGATCGTCTTGCTTTCTCAATATGAGGCAGGAGTCCTCACTTCTTATGCGCTCCTGCTCGTGCTTCCTCTCGGTATACTTCCCCACTTACCTCAGGGCTTTGGTCTCCTTCACCCAGTAAACCTAGTTTAAAGCCCTCCTCACTAGGTTAGCCAGCCTGCTGGCGTAGATGCTCTTCCCTCTCTTCGTTAGGTGGAGCCCATCTCTGCACAGCACTCCTCCTTCTTAGAACACCATCCTATGGTCAAATCCAAAGCCTTCTCTACGACACCACCTGCATAGCCATTCGTTGACTTCTGTGATTCAATGGACTTTTCCTTCCACAGGGAGGATGGATGAGAACACCACTTGCACCTCAAACTCCTTTATCCTTCATCCCAGAGCCATGTAGTCTCCAGTGATCCACTCAAGGTCATTCTTGGCAGTATCATTGGTGCCCATGTGGAGAAGTAGGAAGGGGTAGTGATCCGAGGGCTTGATGAGTCTCAGCAGTCTCTCAGTCACATCGTGAATCCTAGCTCCTGGAAAGCAGCACGCTTCTCAGTTTTCCCGGTCAGGACGGCAGATAGATGAGATGCACTGTCCCCTTGAGGAGGGAGTCCCCGACTACCATCACCTGCCTCCTTCTCTTGGGAGTGGTGGTCGTGGAACTTCCATCCTTAGGACAGTGCATCTCATGCCTTCCAATCAGTAGAGTCTCCTTCTGCTCCCTTCCCTCAGATGTATCATCTAGTCCACTCTCCGCATTAGTACCTGTGTTGAGAGAGCCAGATAAGGAAAATGTGGAACTTGGGTGGCAGCTTAAAATAAAATGGTCACTTGAGAAGCAGCAGCTGGAGGATATGGCTTTTGCAACTGAATGAGACTTCAGTGGCTCCTAGGTGGACCTAGGAGGTGTCATGTTCCATCCAGTGGTGGTTAAGAAAAGGTTGATGTTCTGTCCAAAGTTTCTTCTCTTTTTTCTTTTCACCTTACAGTTAGGCTTCCATCAGTTCTATGTCCATGGCATTTTCAATGGAATTAACCCCATGCTGCAGAAATAACTAGTCACTTTTAGAAGACATTATTGCCAGATTTGGGGCCAAACCTCATTTTGCGTGCAATTACTGCTATTCTCTCAATTAATATCTGTATACAATCCACCCATTTCCAGCAAGTTAGGACGAAGAGCTTAGTCCCTATGGGAAGAAAACTGGGCTATGATAGGTCAACAAGGTCACACTAATGTCTTCACCCTTTCCCGGCTCACTCTTAATAAAAATCTTAAATATATTATACTATTGGATTCCAGCAAAATTCTACTCAACTAAAGTACAGAGTGCAAAATGTTGGAGGTGTCAACACTCCCTAGCTTCTCTATCACATATATTCTGGTCCTGTGATAAAATTATCCTAAGTTACTCTATGACACAGCCTCTACAGTGTTACTTCTCAGGCTTTTATCATGCTCATTACACTATGGAATAAACTGTGTATATTAGACATAGGTGAAAACACCCCTATTTCAGCATGTCTTAAAAAAAATCACCAGTGATGACCCTCTTTAAAATAATTCCTTGATAATGATGGAAAGATGATAGAGCCCCATTTCTTTAAGCACATAAGTGTTGAAGGAAGTTCCTTCTCTCAACATGGATATTATCTTCTCAAGAAAACCTGGATATTTTTTTCTCCACTTGAGAGCTTCAGTAAGGTATCATGTTGTGATCAACCCGCTGCACTACAGATTCTTTATTTTTCAAGCCCTAGTAATAACTCAGTTGTACATAATTGGTCAACAGGAGAGAAGGCAAGCCTCAAACCAGTCTCCTGGCCAAAAGGTCCAAATGGATGGAAATCCTTAAAAGAGGGTTTGTTCTAGAAATGGAACTTGCTTAGATGGATCTTGCAGCAGCTGCTGCCACCCCAGAGCTGGGACAGGGAGGTGAGGAGCAGGCAGCATAAGAGCTGGAATGAATAGACTAGATGAGAACCAGAAAGCTGAGTTTGGAAGTAGCCAGTTGCTACTTTATTATTGTTTCTCTTATTCTAATAAAGTTCCTTGTTCGGTATTAAAAGAAAATTGATTTTTTTACCCTTGTCACATGACACAGGGTAAACTGGAAGTGGAGGATAGCAGGGGAGGCAGAAACTGGAGAAAGGACAGAAGTGATGAGTTGTTACAGAGTGTGGATGGGCATTAGGTTTGATAATAATAAGAAAAATAGGGTATTTATGGAGGAGAAGAAGAGAGACTTGCTGGAAGAAAAGAGCATGGAGGAGACAAAAAAATGAAGAAAACACAGAAAAATATATAGGGAAAAAAGAATCTTGTGAGAAAGATATAATTGAAATATATATACAGATAGAATAGAGATAGAAATAGATACAATAGAAATAAAAATATACAGAAGGAAGGAAAATGTCCATTCTAAGGGACAGCTCCTCAATTTTATGAAGAAGGAAAGCAAAGAACTAACAAAAGGCAGGAGACATGGTACTTGTTTTATTTTCTTCAATGTTTCCTGTTTTACATATGCTACATTCATAACATTTATGAAAAATAGTAGTAATGGAAAGCATTTTTAGTTTCTTTTCCATATTATGAGTAAATTGGCACACCTTTGTACATTTTATCCACATTTTGTTATCTCCTGAGTAGAATGCTGGACACTGTCATAACCTCTAGCTTTTTGGAGACCACAGGCTGGTCCCCATAGAAACGAGGCATCAGGGAAAAATGTATAAAGGCATCTGTTTATAGGACAGGAGTAGGCAACCTATGGCACGTGTGCCGAAGGCGGCGCATGAGCTGATTTTAAGTGGCACTCACAGTGTCCGAGTCCTGGCTACTGGTCCACGGGAGTTCTGCATTTTAATTTAATTTTAAATGAAACTTCTTAAACATTTTAAAAACCTCATTTTTTAGACAATATATAACTTAAACAATAGTTTAGTTATATATTATAGACTTGTAGAAAGAGACATTTTAACATTTTAGAAGGTATTACTGGCACGCAAAACCTTAAATTAGAGTGAATAAATGAAGACTCCGCACACCACTGCTGAAAGGTTGCCGACCCCTGTTATAGGATAATAAATAAATACATAAATATTTATAATAAATAATAAAAGTTAGCTTAAGTTTGGTTAAGAAAGTAACATTTCCCCTTACAGTTTGTGACCAATATGGAAAAGGCTCCAATTAGCAAGTAAATGAAGGCCATGAGAATAGTAAGTAGTGATACTTGTAGTATGAGAAGGATGTATGGTTTTAAAAGTAACTGATAAAGTAAAAACAGCTGCAGTAACAAGACCAAGGGAAATTGTCTCAAAAGAAAAAAACCTAAACCTTCCCACTGTATTGCTGTGCAAGCAAGGATGGCAGGAAGCGGGGAGCAGGTGGGGAAGAAAATAAGGGAAGGTCTTGAAGAAAGAAAAGTAGCAGGGAGAAACTGCTTCAAACTAGCATTTGCTAAAGCTAGTAAATTATCTGAAGCCAATTCTTGGCAATGACATCACTTGTTTGTATAAAAAGTAAACTCTTAAAGGGTTCATTACTAATACCTGCCTGATCACGTTGGAGCCAACCAATATGGGTCTAAGCACCCCTGGTTTAGCCTGTTTGCAAGTATACTGATCACATGCTTATAAATATTTTTACTGTATTGAATTTAGTAACTGCTTATTGTAATTGCAAAAATAAAAGTTCAACTCAGACATGGCTATCCAGCGAGAGACAATCACATAAAAGAGAAAATAAATTAGTAGTGTGCAGTTGGGAGCTAATTAACCAGTATAAATGCCTGATCCCTAGTGGTTGAATCTAATGACTGCAATGCATGTCGTGAGGTTGTTATTGATCTCTTTGCTTATGTCCTTCCTGCTAAGGACACAGTGATCAGAACCTACTTCCTTTGCCATTATTCCCTTTATTCAGGAGCTGTAGCTACCTATTTATTAATTATTATTATTACTACTGCTACTACTATTTAATGGCCGCACAAGACACAAAATGAAGACATTCCTAGCTCACAGTTTAAGTCTCAAAGAGACACACAGAAACAAGAGGACTCACTGGGAAGCTCAGAGGAGGGAATAACCTGGATTATTTTCCAGCTTTAACCTTACTGGCTGTAGGCATTCTGGAACAAGTGTGACTTTAGGGAGGGATTTGAATGCAGAGAGGCTGGTGGCTTGCTTTACTGGGAAGGGGAAGCACCTGGCAGCATGGAAAAAGATATGGAAATGGGACTGGGAGCAAATACTAAATATTTAGGGCTTGATCCAATACCCATTAAGATCAATGGAAAGACTCCGATTAACTTTTATGGAAGTTGAATCATGCTCTTAGCCAGTAAACTCTTCAGGTTAGGGACTGTGTCTTTCAGACTTCAAAGAGAAACTGCTGAGCTTCAGTTCATCTGCAAATTTGACACCATCAGCTCAGGATTGAACAAAGACTGTGAATGGCTTGCCAATTACAGAACCAGTTTCTCCTCTCTTGGTTTTCACACCTCAACTGCTAGAACAGGGCCTCATCCTCCCTGATTGAACTGACCTCGTTATCTCTAGCTTGCTTGCTAGCACACATATATATACCTGCCCCTGGATATTTCCATTACATGCATCTGAGGAAGTGGGTATTCACCCACGAAAGCTCATGCTCCAAAACGTCTGTTAGTCTATAAGGTGCCACAGGATTCTTTGCTGCTTTTGTAAGCAGAGTGAGTCCCCAATGCTAACTGGAGCCCCTTTGTGCCACTGTAATACAAAGGGATCATGTGCTTGATTCTTTTAGAGGCACTGTGCACTCATAACTGCAGCTGATGGAACCTGCAGGTGCTGAGCACCTCTGAAAAATCGGGCTCATTAATCATACATTGCAAGGCATCTGTCACCTGTGGTATCTAAGCATCATGTCTAGAAAGACCGTTATCCAACTATTCTGTGAATGATCCAGCAAGAAACCTCCATAACTTTTAGATGTGCAGAAAGGGTCAGTGTCATTCTGGGATGCTTACCTAGGGTTCAACTTCTAGGCAAGAGTTAGCTTGACGTAAAAAGACACCTCCGTTGCAGTTAAGACACCGCCCAAGAGATATCATGTCACAGGAGCACGGTGGGATAGGATCCTCTCTCAAGAGCCTGAGTGAGATGATACCTGGAAAAATATATATTCTGTCCGGTATCTCATTGCCAGAAAGATGTTGACTAACTGGAAGGAGTTCAATCAATCAGCAGCTGGAGGGATTTTCTTATGAGTAAAGATTGAAAATGTCAGCCTTAAAGGAGCCTAAGGGAGTTGGGTGACCATTGAAAATCCCAGTAACAGAGTATAAATACTTAAAGCATGCACACACCTAGGAGGCAGATGAATTATTTACCATTAGGGTGGCACATGGGGTTTAATAATTTAGGGAACATACAGCTAGCTCTGGCCCCACACACTATGCATCTTTACTGTTTTACAAAAGCTAGATATAAACAGAAGCGAGTAGTGGGTTCTTATCCGACAGGGAGACACAATGGGGGAAAAGGTTGAAATCATGCATTACACTACGCCCAGACAAAGTGTGATTTGATAGCAGATATTTGTACACATGAAGCACTTGCTGTCATAAACAGATAGCTAAGGGTTAATGTCTCTTTCACCTGAAGCACCTGACCAGAGGACCAATCAGGAAACCGGATTTTTTCAACTTTGGGTGGAGGGATTTGAGTGTCTGAGTCTTTGTTTTCTGGCTGCCTGCTTTCTCTGAGCTTTGGAGAAGTAGTTCTACTTTTTAGTCTTCTGTTTCTAAGTGTAAGGACAAAGAGATCAGATAGTAAGTTATATGGTTTCTTTTCTTTGGTATTTGCATGAATATAAGTGCTGGAGTGCTTTAATTTGTATTCTTTTTGAATAAGGCTGTTTATTCAATATTCTTTTAAGCAATTGACCCTGTGTTGTATCATCTTAATACAGAGAGAACATTTGTACTTATTTTTCTTTCTTTTTATATAAAGCTTTCTTTTAAGACCTGTTGAAGTTTTTCTTTACTTCAGGGAAATTGAGTCTGTACTCACCAGGGAATTGGTGGGAGGAAGAAATCAAGGGGAGATTTGTGTGTTGGATTGCTAGCCTGACTTTGCATTCCCTCTGGGGGAATAGGAAAGTACTTTTTGTTTCCAGGATTGGGAACAGAGAGGGGGAGTCTCTCTGTGTAGTTTCACAGAGCTTGTGTCTGTGTATCTCTCCAGGAGCACCTGGAGGGGGGAAGGGAAAAAGGATTATTTCCCTTTGTTGTGAGACTCAAGGGATTTGGGTCTTGGGGTCCCCAGGGAAGGTTTTTCAGAGGGACCAGAGTGCCCCAAAACACTCTAATTTTTTGGGTGGTGGCAGCAGGTACCAGGTCCAAGCTGGTAACTAAGCTTGGAGGTTTTCATGCTAACCCCCATATTTTGGACGCTAAGGTCCAAATCTGGGACTAAGGTTATGTCATGGTGGCAGCGGTGGGATATAGACAGAATCCAGAAGCCAGTAGAAATATTATATTTTTCTTTTCTCTGCTAAGGGCTTTTTAGCAGAGAGAAGCAGTTGGTTTTAAAAGGGAACCAGAGAGAATTTTTTTTTTCTGCTCTCTCTCGCAGTTTGTGGCTTGCATGTTAAGGGTCTTTTGTCATGCAATAGCCCTCCCATTAGGATGCAAGTACCAGCACTTATAGGCATGCAAATAAAGTGGTTTTTCTGGTTTCCCTTCATTGAACATTAGCTAGAGAGAGAAAAGGAAAATTAGCTAAAGGCACTGTTGCTAGGCAGACTTCAGGAGGCAACAGAGAACCTGCAGTTCAGAAGATAAACACCGGAGGGCACCCCAACACAAGAAAACAGGAACCATGACTTCTAAGGCAAAAATTGAGGCCGAAGAACAAATCAAAGAAGCTGAACACAGGCGACAACTGGAAATAAAACAAAAAGAGATGGAGATGAAAGAAAGAGAAGAACAGATCAAAGAGGCAGCCTACCAAAGAGAACAGGCAGCCAAAGAGGCAGCCAAGGAGGCAGCACACAAAAGAAAACTAGAAGAAGAAGAGGTGGCCTACCGAAGGAAACAAGCAGAAGAAGAGTTGGCCCACCGCCGAGAAATGGAAAAGCACCAAAAAGAAATGGAAAAACAACAAAAAGAGAATGAAGAAAAGGAAAAACAGAGAAAACATGAACTGGAGTTGGCAAAAGCTGGGCTGCATGTGCCAGCCAACCCTAACAACCCGGCGCCAATTATTGCTCCACAGCACAGGAAATTTCCCACCTACAAGGCAGGTGATGACACCGAGGCCTTCTTGGAAAATTTTGAAAGAGCCTGTCTTGGGTACAGCATTCCCGAAGACCAGTACATGGTAGAATTGAGGTCACAGCTCAGTGGACCTTTAGCAGAGGTGGCAGCTGAAATGCCTAAGCACCAAATGAATGACTATAAACTTTTTCTAACCAAGGCCAGATACAGGATGGGGATAACCGCAGATCATGCCCGTTGGCGCTTTAGAACCCAAAAGTGGAAACCAGAGGTGTCATTTCCCAAACACGCCTACTACATTGCAAAAAACTATGAGGCCTGGCTAACAGGAAACAACATTCAAACCTTGGAAGAACTGAACCTCCTCATACAAATGGAGCAGTTCTTGGATGGTGTTCCTGAAGACATCATGCGGTACATACAAGATGGAAACCCCAAGAATATCGCTGAGGCGGGGGAGATTGGAGCCAAATGGATGGAACTGGCAGAAAGCAAGAAAGCTACTGTCAAGGGGAACGATTACCCCAGGGGGCACACAGACCATAAACCCTACAACCGAGGACAGCCAAAGACCCCACATACCACCCAAGTAAAGCCACAGATACCCTACCCTTCAACCTCACCAGTCTCCAGTAACTCACCTCGGCCCAGTGACCCATCAGATGGAAGATGCTTTAAGTGTAATGAACTGGGACATATCAAGGCCAAGTGTCCCAAGAACACCATGCGAGTGCAATTCATTACACCACCATCACACCAAAGATCCCCAGGCCCGGATGCCTCTCAAATACCCTTGGAGCGAAGGGAAAATTTGAGAGTGGGCGGAAAGAAGGTTACTGCGTGGAGAGACACGGGGGCACAAGTGTCAGCTATCCACCAATCCTTCGTTGACCCCAAATTCATCAACCCAAAGGCCAAAGTTACAATTTACCCCTTCATGTCACAAGCTGTAGACTTGCCTACAGCTCAACTGCCTGTCCAGTACAAAGGCTGGTCAGGAATGTGGACTTTTGCAGTCTATAACAATTATCCTATCCCCATGCTACTGGGGGAAGACTTGGCCAACCAGGTGAGGCGGGCCAAGAGAGTGGGAATGGTTACACGTAGCCAAACCAGGCAAGCTTCCAGACCCATTCCTGTTCCTGAACCGTCCACAGAGGCCCCGTCTGTGTTACCAGAGACCCAGACAGAGGTAGAGGACCCGGATTCCATGCCTACCACTGAAACAGCCACAGCATCTCCAGTCCCAGGCCCGGAACTGGAACAGCAACCAGCACCAGCAAGTGCAACTACATCTTCAAACTCAACGCCAGAGGGCGCCAGCGAGCCAAAACTGGCAGAAGCAACAGACAGCCATACCCAAAAGGCTCAGCCAGAGCCTGAAATACCCTCAGGTGCACCAGCGGAGAGCGGTTCACCAGCAACGGAAACAACCCCATCACCTACATCGCTTCCAGAGGGACCAAGCCCAAGTCCACAGTCTGAGGAAGAACTGGTGACCCCAGCCTCAAGGCAACAGTTCCAAACTGAGCAGGAAGCAGATGACAGCCTTCAGAAAGCTTGGGCGGCGGCACGGAGCACCCCACCGCCTCTCAGCTCTTCTAATCGATCCCGGTTTGTTATAGACCAAGGACTTTTATACAAGGAAATTCTTTCTGGTGGACACCGGGAAGAATGGCAGCCGCAAAAACAGTTGGTGGTTCCAACTAAGTACCGGGAGAAGCTCTTAAGCTTAGCCCATGATCATCCCAGTGGCCATGCTGGGGTGAACAGAACTAAGGACCGGTTGGGGAAGTCCTTCCACTGGGAGGGGATGGGCAAGGACGTTGCCAAGTATGTCCGGTCTTGTAAGGTATGCCAAACAGTGGGAAAGCCTCAAGACCAGGTCAAGGCCCCCCTCCAGCCACTCCCCATAATTGAGGTCCCATTTCAGCGAGTAGCTGTGGATATTCTGGGCCCTTTCCCAAAAAAGACGCCCAGAGGAAAGCAGTACGTACTGACTTTAGTGGACTTTGCTACCCGATGGCCAGAAGCAGTCGCTCTAGGCAACACCAGGGCTAACACTGTGTGCCTGGCCCTAACAAACATCTTTGCCAGGGTAGGTTGGCCCTCTGACATCCTTACAGATTCAGGGTCTAATTTCCTGGCAGGGACCATGGAAAAACTGTGGGAAACTCATTGGGTGAATCACTTGGTTGCCACCCCGTACCACCATCAAACCAATGGCCTGGTTGAAAGGTTCAATGGAACTTTGGGGGCCATGATACGAAAATTCATCAACGAATTCTCCAATAATTGGGACCTAGTGTTTGCAGCAGTTGCTGTTTGCCTACAGGGCTGTACCACATCCCAGTTTAGGGTTTTCACCATTTAAACTTGTGTATGGTCACGAGGTTAAGGGGCCATTACAGTTGGTGAAGCAGCAATGGGAGGGGTTTACGCCTTCTCCAGGAACTAACATTCTGGACTTTGTAAGCAACCTACAAAGCACCCTCCGACACTCTTTAGCCCTTGCTAGAGAGAACCTAAAGGATGCTCAAGAAGAGCAAAAGGCCTGGTATGACAGACATGCCAGAGAACGTTCCTTCAAGGTAGGAGACCAGGTTATGGTCTTGAAGGCGCAACAGGCCCATAAGATGGAAGCATCATGGGAAGGGCCCTTCACGGTCCAAGAGCGCCTGGGAGCTGTAAACTACCTCATAGCATTTCCCAATTCCTCACTAAAGCCTAAAGTGTACCATGTTAATTCTCTCAAGCCTTTCTATTCCAGAGACTTACAGGTTTGTCAGTTTACAGTCCAGGGAGAGGATGCTGAGTGGCCTGACGGTGTCTACTACGACGGGAAAAAAGACGGTGGCGTGGAAGAGGTGAACCTCTCAACCACCCTGGAACGTCTGCAGCGGCAACAAATCAAGGAGCTGTGCACTAGCTTCGCCCCATTGTTCTCAGCCACCCCAGGACGGACCTGAACGGGCATACCACTCCATGATACAGGTAATGCTCACCCAATCAGAACCCCACCTTACCGAGTGTCTCCTCATGCCCAAGCTGCTATAGAATGGGAGATCCAGAACATGCTACAGATGGGTGTAATCCGCCCATCTACCAGTGCATGGGCATCTCCAGTGGTTCTGGTACCCAAACCAGATGGGGAAATACGCTTTTGCGTGGACTACCGTAAGCTAAATGCTGTAACTCGTCCGGACAACTATCCAATGCCACGTACCGATGAGCTATTGGAAAAGTTGGGACGTGCCCAGTTCATCTCTACAATAGACTTAACCAAGGGGTACTGGCAAGTACCGCTAGATGAACCTGCCAAGGATGAGGTCAGCATTCGTCACCCCTGCGGGGGTTGTATGAATTCAATGTCCTTCCTTTCGGCCTTTTGAAATGCACCCGCCACCTTCCAGAGGCTGGTAGATGGTCTACTAGCTGGACTGGGAGAATTTGCAGTTGCCTACCTCGATGATGTGGCCATTTTTTCAGACTCCTGGCCCGAACACCTACTACACCTGGAAAAGGTCTTTGAGCGCATCAGGCAGGCCGGACTAACTGTTAAGGCCAAAAAGTGTCAAATAGGCCAAAACAGAGTGACTTACCTGGGGCACCAGGTGGGTCGAGGAACCATAAACCCCCTACAGGCCAAGGTGGATGCTATCCAAAAGTGGCCTGTCCCACGGTCCAAGAAGCAGGTCCAATCCTTCTTAGGCTTGGCCGGATACTACAGGCGATTTGTACCACACTACAGCCAAATCGCTGCCCCATTGACCGACCTGACCAAAAAAACCCAGCCAAATGCCGTTAAGTGGACTAATGAGTGTCAAAAGGCCTTTACCCAGCTTAAGGCGATGCTCATGTCTGACCCCGTGCTCAGGGCCCCGGATTTTGACAAGCCATTCCTAGTAACCACAGATGCATCTGAGCGTGGTATAGGAGCAGTGCTCATGCAGGAAGCAACAGATCACAACTTCCATCCTGTCGTGTTTCTCAGCAAGAAACTGTCTGAAAGGGAAAGTCACTGGTCAGTCAGTGAAAAGGAATGCTATGCCATTGTGTACGCCCTGGAAAAGCTACGCCCATATGTTTGGGGACGGCGGTTCCAACTACAAACTGACCATGCCGCACTAAAGTGGCTTCATACTGCCAAGGGGAACAACAAGAAACTTCTTCGTTGGATTTTAGCTCTCCAAGATTTTGATTTTGAAATTCAACACATCACAGGAGCTTCTAACAAAGTAGCTGATGCACTCTCCCGTGAGAGTTTCCCAGAATTCAGTAGTTAAAAAGTGTTCTTAAAATGTAGAAGTCTGTTAGTTATATACTTAGGAGTATATGTAAAGGTGTATGTGTTGTATTAATCTGTTTGTTTTCAAGTTCTAGAAGGAAATCGCCGCCAGTGAGCTTCCCCACTGTCTGCAATTTGGGGGGCGTGTCATAAACAGATAGCTAAGGGTTAATGTCTCTTTCACCTGAAGCACCTGACCAGAGGACCAATCAGGAAACCGGATTTTTCAACTTTGGGTGGAGGGATTTGAGTGTCTGAGTCTTTGTTTTCTGGCTGCCTGCTTTCTCTGAGCTTTGGAGA